>NW_025062752.1:0-190811 GCF_018153295.1 Drosophila grimshawi | reverse complement strand
TATATATTTTGACCCAGCATCAAAAGCTGAAAATATGTAGTCTCGAAGTCATTTCGAGAAATTGACGTTTTAAGTTTCTGTTTCCAAATTCAAACGGATGTATCTTCGCCAATAATTGTCAGAAGTTAGAATTTCTTTCAACATTATGAAGCCCTTTTTTATATATTTTGATTCTGCATCAAAAGCTGAAAATATGTAGTCTGGAAGTCATTTCGAGAAATTGACGTTTTAAGTTTCTGTTTCCAAATTCAAACGGATGTATCTTCGCCAATAATTGTCAGAAGTTAGAATTTCTTTCAACATTATGAAGCCCTTTTTATATATTTTGACTCAGCATCAAAAGCTGAAAATATGTAGTCTCGAAGTCATTTCGAGAAATTGACGTTTTAAGTTTCTGTTTCCAAATTCAAACGGATGTATCTTCGCCAATAATTATCAGAAGTTAGAATTTCTTTCAACATTATGAAGCACTTTTTATATATTTTGACTCTGCATCAAAAGCTGAAAATATGTAGTCTCGAAGTCATTTCGAGAAATTGACGTTTTAAGTTTCTGTTTCCAAATTCAAACGGATGTATCTTCGCCAATAATTGTCAGAAGTTAGAATTTCTTTCAACATTACGAAGCCCTTTTTATATATTTTGACTATGCATCAAAAGCTGAAAATATGTAGTCTCGAAGTAATTTCGAGAAATCGACGTTTTAAGTCTCTGTTTCCAAATTCAAACGGATGTATCTTCGCCAATAATTGTCAGAAGTTAGAATTTCTTTCAACATTATGAAGCCCTTTTTATATATTTTGATTCTGCATCAAAAGCTGAAAATATGTAGTCTCGAAGTAATTTCGAGAAATCGACGTTTTAAGTCTCTGTTTCCAAATTCAAACGGATGTATCTTCGCCAATAATTGTCAGAAGTTAGAATTTCTTTCAACATTATGAAGCCCTTTTTATATATTTTGACTCTGCTTCAAAAGCTGAAAATATGTAGTCTCGAAGTCATTTCGAGAAATTGACGTTTTAAGTTTCTGTTTCCAAATTCAAACGGATGTATCTTCGCCAATAATTGCCAGAAGTTAGAATTTCTTTCAACATTATGAAGCCCTTTTTATATATTTTGACTCTGCTTCAAAAGCTGAAAATATGTAGTCTCGAAGTCATTTCGAGAAATTGACGTTTTAAGTTTCTGTTTCCAAATTCAAACGGATGTATATTCGCCAATAATTGTCAGAAGTTAGAATTTCTTTCAACATTATGAACCCCTTTTTATATATTTTGATTCTGCATCAAAAGCTGAAAATATGTAGTCTTGAAGTCGTTTCGAGAAATCGACGTTGTAAGTTTCTGTTTCCAAATTCAAACGGATGTATCTTCGCCAATAATTGTCAGAAGTTAGAATTTCTTTCAACATTATGAAGCCCTTTTTATATATTTTGATTCTGCATCAAAAGCTGAAAATATGTAGTCTCGAAGTCATTTCGAGAAATTGACGTTTTAAGTTTCTGTTTCCAAATTCAAACGGATGTATCTTCGCCAATAATTGTCAGAAGTTAGAATTTCTTTCAACATTATGAACCCCTTTTTATATATTTTGATTCTGCATCAAAAGCTGAAAATATGTAGTCTTGAAGTCGTTTCGAGAAATCGACGTTTTAAGTTTCTGTTTCCAAATTCAAACGGATGTATCTTCGCCAATAATTGTCAGATGTTAGAATTTCTTTCAACATTATGAAGCCCTTTTTATATATTTTGATTCTGCATCAAAAGCTGAAAATATGTAGTCTCGAAGTCATTTCGAGAAATTGACGTTTTAAGTTTCTGTTTCCAAATTCAAACGGATGTATCTTCGCCAATAATTGTCAGAAGTTAGAATTTCTTTCAACATTATGAAGCCCTTTTTATATATTTTGACCCTGCATCAAAAGCTGAAAATATGTAGTCTCGAAGTCATTTCGAGAAATTGACGTTTTAAGTTTCTGTTTCCAAATTCAAACGGATGTATCTTCGCCAATAATTGTCAGAAGTTAGAATTTCTTTCAACATTATGAAGCCCTTTTTATATATTTTGACTATGCATCAAAAGTTGAAAATATGTAGTCTCGAAGTCATTTCGAGAAATTGACGTTTTGAGTTTCTGTTTCCAAATTCAAACGGATGTATCTTCGCCAATAATTGTCAGAAGTTAGAATTTCCTTCAACATTATGAAGCCCTTTTTATATATTTTGACTCTGCATCAAAAGCTGAAAATATGTAGTCTCGAAGTCATTTCGAGAAATTGACGTTTTAAGTTTCTGTTTCCAAATTCAAACGGATGTATCTTCGCCAATAATTGTCAGAGGTTAGAATTTCTTTCAACATTATGAAGCCCTTTTTATATATTTTGATTCTGCATCAAAAGCTGAAAATATGTAGTCTCGAAGTAATTTCGAGAAATCGACGTTTTAAGTTTCTGTTTCCAAATTCAAACGAATGTATCTTCGCCAATAATTGTCAGAAGTTAGAATTTCTTTCAACATTATGAAGCCCTTTTTATATATTTTGACTCTGCATCAAAAGCTGAAAATATGTAGTCTCGAAGTCATTTCGAGAAATTGACGTTTTAAGTTTCTGTTTCCAAATTCAAATGGATGTATCTTCGCCAACAATTGTCAGAAGTTAGAATTTCTTTCAACATTATGAAGCCTTTTATATATATTTTGACTCTGTATCAAAAGCTGAAAATATGTAGTCGCGAAGTCATTTCGAGAAATTGACGTTTTAAGTTTCGGTTTCCAAATTCAAACGGATGTATCTTCGCCAATAATTGTCAGAAGTTAGAATTTCTTTCAACATTATGAAGCCCTTTTTATATATTTTGACCCTGCATCAAAAGCTGAAAATATGTAGTCTCGAAGTCATTTCGAGAAATTGACGTTTTAAGTTTCTGTTTCCAAATTCAAACGGATGTATCTTCGCCAATAATTGTCAGAAGTTAGAATTTCTTTCAACATTATGAAGCCTTTTTATATATTTTGACCCAGCATCAAAAGCTGAAAATATGTAGTCTCGAAGTCATTTCGAGAAATTGACGTTTTAAGTTTCTGTTTCCAAATTCAAATGGATGTATCTTCGCCAATAATTGTCAGAAGTTAGAATTTCTTTCAACATTATGAAGCCCTTTTTTATATATTTTGATTCTGCATCAAAAGCTGAAAATATGTAGTCTGGAAGTCATTTCGAGAAATTGACGTTTTAAGTTTCTGTTTCCAAATTCAAACGGATGTATCTTCGCCAATAATTGTCAGAAGTTAGAATTTCTTTCAACATTATGAAGCCCTTTTTATATATTTTGACTCTGCATCAAAAGCTGAAAATATGTAGTCTCGAAGTCATTTCGAGAAATTGACGTTTTAAGTTTCTGTTTCCAAATTCAAACGGATGTATCTTCGCCAATAATTATCAGAAGTTAGAATTTCTTTCAACATTATGAAGCACTTTTTATATATTTTGACTCTGCATCAAAAGCTGAAAATATGTAGTCTCGAAGTCATTTCGAGAAATTGACGTTTTAAGTTTCTGTTTCCAAATTCAAACGGATGTATCTTCGCCAATAATTGTCAGAAGTTAGAATTTCTTTCAACATTATGAAGCCCTTTTTATATATTTTGACTATGCATCAAAAGCTGAAAATATGTAGTCTCGAAGTAATTTCGAGAAATCGACGTTTTAAGTCTCTGTTTCCAAATTCAAACGGATGTATCTTCGCCAATAATTGTCAGAAGTTAGAATTTCTTTCAACATTATGAAGCCCTTTTTATATATTTTGATTCTGCATCAAAAGCTGAAAATATGTAGTCTCGAAGTAATTTCGAGAAATCGACGTTTTAAGTCTCTGTTTCCAAATTCAAACGGATGTATCTTCGCCAATAATTGTCAGAAGTTAGAATTTCTTTCAACATTATGAAGCCCTTTTTATATATTTGACTCTGCTTCAAAAGCTGAAAATATGTAGTCTCGAAGTCATTTCGAGAAATTTACGTTTTAAGTTTCTGTTTCCAAATTCAAACGGATGTATCTTCGCCAATAATTGCCAGAAGTTAGAATTTCTTTCAACATTATGAAGCCCTTTTTATATATTTTGACTCTGCTTCAAAAGCTGAAAATATGTAGTCTCGAAGTCATTTCGAGAAATTGACGTTTTAAGTTTCTGTTTCCAAATTCAAACGGATGTATATTCGCCAATAATTGTCAGAAGTTAGAATTTCTTTCAACATTATGAACCCCTTTTTATATATTTTGATTCTGCATCAAAAGCTGAAAATATGTAGTCTTGAAGTCGTTTCGAGAAATCGACGTTGTAAGTTTCTGTTTCCAAATTCAAACGGATGTATCTTCGCCAATAATTGTCAGAAGTTAGAATTTCTTTCAACATTATGAAGCCCTTTTTATATATTTTGATTCTGCATCAAAAGCTGAAAATATGTAGTCTCGAAGTCATTTCGAGAAATTGACGTTTTAAGTTTCTGTTTCCAAATTCAAACGGATGTATCTTCGCCAATAATTGTCAGAAGTTAGAATTTCTTTCAACATTATGAACCCCTTTTTATATATTTTGATTCTGCATCAAAAGCTGAAAATATGTAGTCTTGAAGTCGTTTCGAGAAATCGACGTTTTAAGTTTCTGTTTCCAAATTCAAACGGATGTATCTTCGCCAATAATTGTCAGATGTTAGAATTTCTTTCAACATTATGAAGCCCTTTTTATATATTTTGATTCTGCATCAAAAGCTGAAAATATGTAGTCTCGAAGTCATTTCGAGAAATTGACGTTTTAAGTTTCTGTTTCCAAATTCAAACGGATGTATCTTCGCCAATAATTGTCAGAAGTTAGAATTTCTTTCAACATTATGAAGCCCTTTTTATATATTTTGACCCTGCATCAAAAGCTGAAAATATGTAGTCTCGAAGTCATTTCGAGAAATTGACGTTTTAAGTTTCTGTTTCCAAATTCAAACGGATGTATCTTCGCCAATAATTGTCAGAAGTTAGAATTTCTTTCAACATTATGAAGCCCTTTTTATATATTTTGACTCTGCATCAAAAGTTGAAAATATGTAGTCTCGAAGTCATTTCGAGAAATTGACGTTTTAAGTTTCTGTTTCCAAATTCAAACGGATGTATCTTCGCCAATAATTGTCAGAAGTTAGAATTTCCTTCAACATTATGAAGCCCTTTTTATATATTTTGACTCTGCATCAAAAGCTGAAAATATGTAGTCTCGAAGTCATTTCGAGAAATTGACGTTTTAAGTTTCTGTTTCCAAATTCAAACGGATGTATCTTCGCCAATAATTGTCAGAGGTTAGAATTTCTTTCAACATTATGAAGCCCTTTTTATATATTTTGATTCTGCATCAAAAGCTGAAAATATGTAGTCTCGAAGTCATTTCGAGAAATTGACGTTTTAAGTTTCTGTTTCCAAATTCAAACGGATGTATCTTCGCCAATAATTGTCAGAAGTTAGAATTTCTTTCAACATTATGAAGCCCTTTTATATATTTTGACTATGCATCAAAAGCTGAAAATATGTAGTCTCGAAGTCATTTCGAGAAATTGACGTTTTAAGTTTCTGTTTCCAAATTCAAACGGATGTATCTTCGCCAATAATTGTCAGAAGTTAGAATTTCTTTCAACATTATGAAGCCCTTTATATATATTTTGACTCTGTATCAAAAGCTGAAAATATGTAGTCCCGAAGTCATTTCGAGAAATTGACGTTTTAAGTTTCTGTTTCCAAATTCAAACGGATGTATCTTCGCCAATAATTGTCAGAAGTTAGAATTTCTTTCAACATTATGAAGCCCTTTTTATATATTTTGACCCTGCATCAAAAGCTGAAAATATGTAGTCTCGAAGTCATTTCGAGAAATTGACGTTTTAAGTTTCTGTTTCCAAATTCAAACGGATGTATCTTCGCCAATAATTGTCAGAAGTTAGAATTTCTTTCAACATTATGAAGCCTTTTTATATATTTTGACTCAGCATCAAAAGCTGAAAATATGTAGTCTCGAAGTCATTTCGAGAAATTGACGTTTTAAGTTTCTGTTTCCAAATTCAAACGGATGTATCTTCGCCAATAATTATCAGAAGTTAGAATTTCTTTCAACATTATGAAGCACTTTTTATATATTTTGACTCTGCTTCAAAAGCTGAAAATATGTAGTCTCGAAGTCATTTCGAGAAATTGACGTTTTAAGTTTCTGTTTCCAAATTCAAACGGATGTATCTTCGCCAATAATTGTCAGAAGTTAGAATTTCTTTCAACATTATGAAGCCCTTTTTATATATTTTGACTATGCATCAAAAGCTGAAAATATGTAGTCTCGAAGTAATTTCGAGAAATCGACGTTTTAAGTCTCTGTTTCCAAATTCAAACGGATGTATCTTCGCCAATAATTGTCAGAAGTTAGAATTTCTTTCAACATTATGAAGCCCTTTTTATATATTTTGATTCTGCATCAAAAGCTGACAATATGTAGTCGCGAAGTCATTTCGAGAAATTGACGTTTTAAGTTTCGGTTTCCAAATTCAACCGGATGTATCTTCGCCAATAATTGTCAGAAGTTAGAATTTCTTTCAACATTATGAAGCCCTTTTTATATATTTTGACTCTGCTTCAAAAGCTGAAAATATGTAGTCTCGAAGTCATTTCGAGAAATTTACGTTTTAAGTTTCTGTTTCCAAATTCAAACGGATGTATCTTCGCCAATAATTGCCAGAAGTTAGAATTTCTTTCAACATTATGAAGCCCTTTTTATATATTTTGACTCTGCTTCAAAAGCTGAAAATATGTAGTCTCGAAGTCATTTCGAGAAATTGACGTTTTAAGTTTCTGTTTCCAAATTCAAACGGATGTATATTCGCCAATAATTGTCAGAAGTTAGAATTTCTTTCAACATTATGAACCCCTTTTTATATATTTTGATTCTGCATCAAAAGCTGAAAATATGTAGTCTTGAAGTCGTTTCGAGAAATCGACGTTGTAAGTTTCTGTTTCCAAATTCAAACGGATGTATCTTCGCCAATAATTGTCAGAAGTTAGAATTTCTTTCAACATTATGAAGCCCTTTTTATATATTTTGATTCTGCATCAAAAGCTGAAAATATGTAGTCTCGAAGTCATTTCGAGAAATTGACGTTTTAAGTTTCTGTTTCCAAATTCAAACGGATGTATCTTCGCCAATAATTGTCAGAAGTTAGAATTTCTTTCAACATTATGAAGCCCTTTTTATATATTTTGATTCTGCATCAAAAGCTGAAAATATGTAGTCTTGAAGTCGTTTCGAGAAATCGACGTTTTAAGTTTCTGTTTCCAAATTCAAACGGATGTATCTTCGCCAATAATTGTCAGAAGTTAGAATTTCTTTCAACATTATGAAGCCCTTTTTATATATTTTGATTCTGCATCAAAAGCTGAAAATATGTAGTCTCGAAGTCATTTCGAGAAATCGACGTTTTAAGTTTCTGTTTCCAAATTCACACGGATGTATCTTCGCCAATAATTGTCAGAAGTTAGAATTTCTTTCAACATTATGAAGCCCTTTTTATATATTTTGACTCTGCATCAAAAGCTGAAAATATGTAGTCTCGAAGTCATTTCGAGAAATTGACGTTTTGAGTTTCTGTTTCCAAATTCAAACGGATGTATCTTCGCCAATAATTGTCAGAAGTTAGAATTTCTTTCAACATTGTGAAGCCCTTTTTATATATTTTGACTCTGCATCAAAAGCTGAAAATATGTAGTCTCGAAGTCATTTCGAGAAATTGACGTTTTAAGTTTCTGTTTCCAAATTCAAACGGATGTATCTTCGCCAATAATTGTCAGAGGTTAGAATTTCTTTCAACATTATGAAGCCCTTTTTATATATTTTGACTTATGCATCAAAAGCTGAAAATATGTAGTCTCGAAGTCATTTCGAGAAATTTACGTTTTAAGTTTCTGTTTCCAAATTCAAAACGGATGTATCTTCGCCAATAATTGTCAGAAGTTAGAATTTCTTTCAACATTATGAAGCCCTTTTTATATATTTTGACTCTGCATCAAAAGCTGAAAATATGTAGTCTCGAAGTCATTTCGAGAAATTGACGTTTTAAGTTTATGTTTCCAAATTCAAACGGATGTATCTTCGCCAATAATTGTCAGAAGTTAGAATTTCTTTCAACATTATGAAGCCCTTTTTATATATTTTGACTGTACATCAAAAGCTGAAAATATGTAGTCTCAAAGTCATTTCGAGAAATTGACGTTTTAAGTTTCTGTTTCCAAATTCAAACGGATGTATCTTCGCCAATAATTGTCAGAAGTTAGAATTTCTTTCAACATTATGAAGCCCTTTTTATATATTTTGACTCTGCATCAAAAGCTGAAAATATGTAGTCTCGAAGTCATTTCGAGAAATTGACGTTTTAAGATTCTGTTTCCAAATTCAAACGGATGTATCTTCGCCAATAATTGTCAGAAGTTAGAATTTCTTTCAACATTATGAAGCCCTTTATATATATTTTGACTCTGCATCAAAAGCTGAAAATATGTAGTCGCGAAGTCATTTCGAGAAATTGACGTTTTAAGTTTCGGTTTCCAAATTCAAACGGATGTATCTTCGCCAATAATTGGCAGAATTCAGAATTTCTTTCAACATTATGAAGCCCTTTTTATATATTTTGATTCTGTATCAAAAGCTGAAAATATGTAGTCGCGAAGTCATTTCGAGAAATTGACGTTTTAAGTTTCTGTTTCCAAATTCAAACGGATGTATCTTCGCCATAATTGTCAGAAGTTAGAATTTCTTTCAACATTATGAAGCCCTTTTTATATATTTTGACTCTGCATCAAAAGCTGAAAATATGTAGTCTCGAAGTCATTTCGAGAAATTGACGTTTTAAGTTTCTGTTTCCAAATTCAAACGGATGTATCTTCGCCAATAATTGTCAGAAGTTAGAATTTCTTTCAACATTATGAAGCCTTTTTATATATTTTGATTCTGCATCAAAAGCTGAAAATATGTAGTCTCGAAGTCATTTCGAGAAATCGACGTTTTAAGTTTCTGTTTCCAAATTCAAACGGATGTATCTTCGCCAATAATTGTCAGAAGTTAGAATTTCTTTCAACATTATGAAGCCCTTTTTTATATATTTTGATTCTGCATCAAAAGCTGAAAATATGTAGTCTGGAAGTCATTTCGAGAAATTGACGTTTTAAGTTTCTGTTTCCAAATTCAAACGGATGTATCTTCGCCAATAATTGTCAGAAGTTAGAATTTCTTTCAACATTATGAAGCCCTTTTTATATATTTTGACTCTGCATCAAAAGCTGGAAATATGTAGTCTCGAAGTCATTTCGAGAAATTGACGTTTTAAGTTTCTGTTTCCAAATTCAAACGGATGTATCTTCGCCAATAATTATCAGAAGTTAGAATTTCTTTCAACATTATGAAGCACTTTTTATATATTTTGACTCTGCATCAAAAGCTGAAAATATGTAGTCTCGAAGTCATTTCGAGAAATTGACGTTTTAAGTTTCTGTTTCCAAATTCAAACGGATGTATCTTCGCCAATAATTGTCAGAAGTTAGAATTTCTTTCAACATTATGAAGCCCTTTTTATATATTTTGACTATGCATCAAAAGCTGAAAATATGTAGTCTCGAAGTCATTTCGAGAAATCGACGTTTTAAGTCTCTGTTTCCAAATTCAAACGGATGTATCTTCGCCAATAATTGTCAGAAGTTAGAATTTCTTTCAACATTATGAAGCCCTTTTTATATATTTTGATTCTGCATCAAAAGCTGAAAATATGTAGTCTCGAAGTAATTTCGAGAAATCGACGTTTAAAGTCTCTGTTTCCAAATTCAAACGGATGTATCTTCGCCAATAATTGTCAGAAGTTAGAATTTCTTTCAACATTATGAAGCCCTTTTTATATATTTTGACTCTGCTTCAAAAGCTGAAAATATGTAGTCTCGAAGTCATTTCGAGAAATTTACGTTTTAAGTTTCTGTTTCCAAATTCAAACGGATGTATCTTCGCCAATAATTGCCAGAAGTTAGAATTTCTTTCAACATTATGAAGCCCTTTTTATATATTTTGACTCTGCATCAAAAGCTGAAAATATGTAGTCTCGAAGTCATTTCGAGAAATTGACGTTTTAAGTTTCTGTTTCCAAATTCAAACGGATGTATATTCGCCAATAATTGTCAGAAGTTAGAATTTCTTTCAACATTATGAACCCCTTTTTATATATTTTGATTCTGCATCAAAAGCTGAAAATATGTAGTCTTGAAGTCGTTTCGAGAAATCGACGTTTTAAGTTTCTGTTTCCAAATTCAAACGGATGTATCTTCGTCAATAATTGTCAGAAGTTAGAATTTCTTTCAACATTATGAAGCCCTTTTTATATATTTTGATTCTGCATTAAAAGCTGAAAATATGTAGTCTCGAAGTCATTTCGAGAAATTGACGTTTTAAGTTTCTGTTTCCAAATTCAAACGGATGTATCTTCGCCAATAATTGTCAGAAGTTAGAATTTCTTTCAACATTATGAAGCCCTTTTTATATATTTTGACTGTGAATCAAAAGCTGAAAATATGTAGTCTCGAAGTCATTTCGAGAAATTGACGTTTTAAGTTTCTGTTTCCAAATTCAAATGGATGTATCTTCGTCAATAATTGTCAGAAGTTAGAATTTCTTTCAACATTATGAAGCCCCTTTTATATATTTTGATTCTGCATCAAAAGCTGAAAATATGTAGTCTCGAAGTCATTTCGAGAAATTGACGTTTTAAGTTTCTGTTTCCAAATTCAAACGGATGTATCTTCGCCAATAATTGTCAGAAGTTAGAATTTCTTTCAACATTATGAAGCCCTTTTTATATATTTTGATTCTGCATCAAAAGCTGAAAATATGTAGTCTCGAAGTCATTTCGAGAAATTGACGTTTTAAGTTTCTGTTTCCAAATTCAAACGGATGTATCTTCGCCAATAATTGTCAGAAGTTAGAATTTCTTTCAACATTATGAACCCCTTTTTATATATTTTGATTCTGCATCAAAAGCTGAAAATATGTAGTCTTGAAGTCGTTTCGAGAAATCGACGTTTTAAGTTTCTGTTTCCAAATTCAAACGGATGTATCTTCGCCAATAATTGTCAGAAGTTAGAATTTCTTTCAACATTATGAAGCCCTTTTTATATATTTTGATTCTGCATCAAAAGCTGAAAATATGTAGTCTCGAAGTCATTTCGAGAAATTGACGTTTTAAGTTTCTGTTTCCAAATTCAAACGGATGTATCTTCGCCAATAATTGTCAGAAGTTAGAATTTCTTTCAACATTATGAAGCCCTTTTTATATATTTTGATTCTGCATCAAAAGCTGAAAATATGTAGTCTCGAAGTCATTTCGAGAAATTGACGTTTTGAGTTTCTGTTTCCAAATTCAAACGGATGTATCTTCGCCAATAATTGTCAGAAGTTAGAATTTCTTTCAACATTATGAAGCCCTTTTTATATATTTTGACTATGCATCAAAAGCTGAAAATATGTAGTCTCGAAGTCATTTCGAGAAATTGACGTTTTAAGTTTCTGTTTCCAAATTCAAACGGATGTATCTTCGCCAATAATTGTCAGAAGTTAGAATTTCTTTCAACATTATGAAGCCCTTTTATATATTTTGATTCTGCATCAAAAGCTGAAAATATGTAGACTCGAAGTCATTTCGAGGAATTGACGTTTTAAGTTTCTGTTTCCAAAATCAAACGGATGTATCTTCGCCAATAATTGTCAGAAGTTAGAATTTCTTTCAACATTATGAAGCCCTTTTTATATATTTTGATTCTGCATCAAAAGCTGAAAATATGTAGTCTCGAAGTCATTTCGAGAAATTGACGTTTTAAGTTTATGTTTCCAAATTCAAACGGATGTATCTTCGCCAATAATTGTCAGAAGTTAGAATTTCTTTCAACATTATGAAGCCCTTTTTATATATTTTGACTATGCATCAAAAGCTGAAAATATGTAGTCTCAAAGTCATTTCGAGAAATTGACGTTTTAAGTTTCTGTTTCCAAATTCAAACGGATGTATCTTCGCCAATAATTGTCAGAAGTTAGAATTTCTTTCAACATTATGAACCCCTTTTTATATATTTTGACTATGCATCAAAAGCTGAAAATATGTAGTCTCGAAGTCATTTCGAGAAATTGACGTTTTAAGTTTCTGTTTCCAAATTCAAATGGATGTATCTTCGCCAATAATTGTCAGAAGTTAGAATTTCTTTCAACATTATGAAGCCCTTTTTTATATATTTTGATTCTGCATCAAAAGCTGAAAATATGTAGTCTGGAAGTCATTTCGAGAAATTGACGTTTTAAGTTTCTGTTTCCAAATTCAAACGGATGTATCTTCGCCAATAATTGTCAGAAGTTAGAATTTCTTTCAACATTATGAAGCACTTTTTATATATTTTGACTGTGCTTCAAAAGCTGAAAATATGTAGTCTGGAAGTCATTTCGAGAAATTTACGTTTTAAGTTTCTGTTTCCAAATTCAAACGGATGTATCTTCGCCAATAATTGTCAGAAGTTAGAATTTCTTTCAACATTATGAAGCCCTTTTTATATATTTTGACTATGCATCAAAAGCTGAAAATATGTAGTCTCGAAGTAATTTCGAGAAATCGACGTTTTAAGTCTCTGTTTCCAAATTCAAACGGATGTATCTTCGCCAATAATTGTCAGAAGTTAGAATTTCTTTCAACATTATGAAGCCCTTTTTATATATTTTGATTCTGCATCAAAAGCTGAAAATATGTAGTCTCGAAGTCATTTCGAGAAATCGACGTTTTAAGTCTCTGTTTCCAAATTCAAACGGATGTATCTTCGCCAATAATTGTCAGAAGTTAGAATTTCTTTCAACATTATGAAGCCCTTTTTATATATTTTGACTCTGCTTCAAAAGCTGAAAATATGTAGTCTCGAAGTCATTTCGAGAAATTGACGTTTTAAGTTTCTGTTTCCAAATTCAAACGGATGTATCTTCGCCAATAATTGCCAGAAGTTAGAATTTCTTTCAACATTATGAAGCCCTTTTTATATATTTTGACTCTGCTTCAAAAGCTGAAAATATGTAGTCTCGAAGTCATTTCGAGAAATTGACGTTTTAAGTTTCTGTTTCCAAATTCAAACGGATGTATATTCGCCAATAATTGTCAGAAGTTAGAATTTCTTTCAACATTATGAACCCCTTTTTATATATTTTGATTCTGCATCAAAAGCTGAAAATATGTAGTCTTGAAGTCATTTCGAGAAATCGACGTTGTAAGTTTCTGTTTCCAAATTCAAACGGATGTATCTTCGCCAATAATTGTCAGAAGTTAGAATTTCTTTCAACATTATGAAGCCCTTTTTATATATTTTGATTCTGCATCAAAAGCTGAAAATATGTAGTCTCGAAGTCATTTCGAGAAATTGACGTTTTAAGTTTCTGTTTCCAAATTCAAACGGATGTATCTTCGCCAATAATTGTCAGAAGTTAGAATTTCTTTCAACATTATGAAGCCCTTTTTATATATTTTGATTCTGCATCAAAAGCTGAAAATATGTAGTCTCGAAGTCATTTCGAGAAATTGACGTTTTAAGTTTCTGTTTCCAAATTCAAGCGGATGTATCTTCGTCAATAATTGTCAGAAGTTAGAATTTCTTTCAACATTATGAAGCCCTTTTTATATATTTTGACCCTGCATCAAAAGCTGAAAATATGTAGTCTCGAAGTCATTTCGAGAAATCGACGTTTTAAGTCTCTGTTTCCAAATTCAAACGGATGTATCTTCGCCAATAATTGTCAGAAGTTAGAATTTCTTTCAACATTATGAAGCCCTTTTTATATATTTTAACCCTGCATCAAAAGCTGAAAATATGTAGTCTCGAAGTCATTTCGAGAAATTGACGTTTTAAGTTTCTGTTTCCAAATTCAAACGGATGTATCTTCGCCAATAATTGTCAGAAGTTAGAATTTCTTTCAACATTATGAAGCCCTTTTATATATTTTGACTATGCATCAAAAGCTGAAAATATGTAGTCTCGAAGTCATTTCGAGAAATTGACGTTTTGAGTTTCTGTTTCCAAATTCAAACGGATGTATCTTCGCCAATAATTGTCAGAGGTTAGAATTTCCTTCAACATTATGAAGCCCTTTTTATATATTTTGACTCTGCATCAAAAGCTGAAAATATGTAGTCTAGAAGTCATTTCGAGAAATTGACGTTTTAAGTTTCTGTTTCCAAATTCAAACGGATGTATATTCGCCAATAATTGTCAGAGGTTAGAATTTCTTTCAACATTATGAAGCCCTTTTTATATATTTTGATTCTGCATCAAAAGCTGAAAATATGTAGTCTCGAAGTCATTTCGAGAAATTGACGTTTTAAGTTTCTGTTTCCAAAATCAAACGGATGTATCTTCGCCAATAATTGTCAGAAGTTAGAATTTCTTTCAACATTATGAAGCCCTTTTTATATATTTTGACTCTGCATCAAAAGCTGAAAATATGTAGTCTCGAAGTCATTTCGAGAAATTGACGTTTTAAGTTTATGTTTCCAAATTCAAACGGATGTATCTTCGCCAATAATTGTCAGAAGTTAGAATTTCTTTCAACATTATGAAGCCCTTTTTATATATTTTGACTATGCATCAAAAGCTGAAAATATGTAGTCTCAAAGTCATTTCGAGAAATTGACGTTTTAAGTTTCTGTTTCCAAATTCAAACGGATGTATCTTCGCCAATAATTGTCAGAAGTTAGAATTTCTTTCAACATTATGAAGCCCTTTTTATATATTTTGACTATGCATCAAAAGCTGAAAATATGTAGTCTCGAAGTCATTTCGAGAAATTGACGTTTTAAGTTTCTGTTTCCAAATTCAAATGGATGTATCTTCGCCAATAATTGTCAGAAGTTAGAATTTCTTTCAACATTATGAAGCCCTTTTTTATATATTTTGATTCTGCATCAAAAGCTGAAAATATGTAGTCTGGAAGTCATTTCGAGAAATTTACGTTTTAAGTTTCTGTTTCCAAATTCAAACGGATGTATCTTCGCCAATAATTGTCAGAAGTTAGAATTTCTTTCAACATTATGAAGCCCTTTTTATATATTTTGACTCTGCATCAAAAGCTGAAAATATGTAGTCTCGAAGTCATTTCGAGAAATTGACGTTTTAAGTTTCTGTTTCCAAATTCAAACGGATGTATCTTCGCCAATAATTGTCAGAAGTTAGAATTTCTTTCAACATTATGAAGCACTTTTTATATATTTTGACTGTGCTTCAAAAGCTGAAAATATGTAGTCTGGAAGTCATTTCGAGAAATTTACGTTTTAAGTTTCTGTTTCCAAATTCAAACGGATGTATCTTCGCCAATAATTGTCAGAAGTTAGAATTTCTTTCAACATTATGAAGCCCTTTTTATATATTTTGACTATGCATCAAAAGCTGAAAATATGTAGTCTCGAAGTAATTTCGAGAAATCGACGTTTTAAGTCTCTGTTTCCAAATTCAAACGGATGTATCTTCGCCAATAATTGTCAGAAGTTAGAATTTCTTTCAACATTATGAAGCCCTTTTTATATATTTTGATTCTGCATCAAAAGCTGAAAATATGTAGTCTCGAAGTAATTTCGAGAAATCGACGTTTTAAGTCTCTGTTTCCAAATTCAAACGGATGTATCTTCGCCAATAATTGTCAGAAGTTAGAATTTCTTTCAACATTATGAAGCCCTTTTTATATATTTTGACTCTGCTTCAAAAGCTGAAAATATGTAGTCTCGAAGTCATTTCGAGAAATTGACGTTTTAAGTTTCTGTTTCCAAATTCAAACGGATGTATCTTCGCCAATAATTGCCAGAAGTTAGAATTTCTTTCAACATTATGAAGCCCTTTTTATATATTTTGACTCTGCTTCAAAAGCTGAAAATATGTAGTCTCGAAGTCATTTCGAGAAATTGACGTTTTAAGTTTCTGTTTCCAAATTCAAACGGATGTATATTCGCCAATAATTGTCAGAAGTTAGAATTTCTTTCAACATTATGAACCCCTTTTTATATATTTTGATTCTGCATCAAAAGCTGAAAATATGTAGTCTTGAAGTCGTTTCGAGAAATCGACGTTTTAAGTTTCTGTTTCCAAATTCAAACGGATGTATCTTCGCCAATAATTGTCAGAAGTTAGAATTTCTTTCAACATTATGAAGCCCTTTTTATATATTTTGATTCTGCATCAAAAGCTGAAAATATGTAGTCTCGAAGTCATTTCGAGAAATTGACGTTTTAAGTTTCTGTTTCCAAATTCAAACGGATGTATCTTCGCCAATAATTGTCAGAAGTTAGAATTTCTTTCAACATTATGAAGCCCTTTTTATATATTTTGACTCTGCTTCAAAAGCTGAAAATATGTAGTCTCGAAGTCATTTCGAGAAATTGACGTTTTAAGTTTCTGTTTCCAAATTCAAACGGATGTATCTTCGTCAATAATTGTCAGAAGTTAGAATTTCTTTCAACATTATGAAGCCCTTTTTATATATTTTGATTCTGCATCAAAAGCTGAAAATATGTAGTCTCGAAGTCATTTCGAGAAATCGACGTTTTAAGTCTCTGTTTCCAAATTCAAACGGATGTATCTTCGCCAATAATTGTCAGAAGTTAGAATTTCTTTCAACATTATGAAGCCCTTTTTATATATTTTAACCCTGCATCAAAAGCTGAAAATATGTAGTCTCGAAGTCATTTCGAGAAATTGACGTTTTAAGTTTCTGTTTCCAAATTCAAACGGATGTATCTTCGGCAATAATTGTCAGAAGTTAGAATTTCTTTCAACATTATGAAGCCCTTTTTATATATTTTGACTCTGCATCAAAAGCTGAAAATATGTAGTCTCGAAGTCATTTCGAGAAATTGACGTTTTAAGTTTCTGTTTCCAAATTCAAACGGATGTATCTTCGTCAATAATTGTCAGAAGTTAGAATTTCTTTCAACATTATGAAGCCCTTTTTATATATTTTGATTGTGCATCAAAAGCTGAAAATATGTAGTCTCGAAGTCATTTCGAGAAATCGACGTTTTAAGTCTCTGTTTCCAAATTCAAACGGATGTATCTTCGCCAATAATTGTCAGAAGTTAGAATTTCTTTCAACATTATGAAGCCCTTTTTATATATTTTGATTCTGCATCAAAAGCTGAAAATATGTAGTCTCGAAGTCATTTCGAGAAATCGACGTTTTAAGTCTCTGTTTCCAAATTCAAACGGATGTATCTTCGCCAATAATTGTCAGAAGTTAGAATTTCTTTCAACATTATGAAGCCCTTTTTATATATTTTGACTCTGCATCAAAAGCTGAAAATATGTAGTCTCGAAGTCATTTCGAGAAATTGACGTTTTAAGTTTCTGTTTCCAAATTCAAACGGATGTATCTTCGCCAATAATTATCAGAAGTTAGAATTTCTTTCAACATTATGAAGCCCTTTTTATATATTTTGACTCTGCTTCAAAAGCTGAAAATATGTAGTCTCGAAGTCATTTCGAGAAATTGACGTTTTAAGGTTCTGTTTCCAAATTCAAACGGATGTATCTTCGCCAATAATTGTCAGAAGTTAGAATTTCTTTCAACATTATGAAGCCCTTTTTATATATTTTGACTCTGCTTCAAAAGCTGAAAATATGTAGTCTCGAAGTCATTTCGAGAAATTTACGTTTTAAGTTTCTGTTTCCAAATTCAAACGGATGTATCTTCGCCAATAATTGTCAGAAGTTAGAATTTCTTTCAACATTATGAAGCCCTTTTTATATATTTTGACTCTGCATCAAAAGCTGAAAATATGTAGTCTCGAAGTCATTTCGAGAAATTGACGTTTTAAGTTTCTGTTTCCAAATTCAAACGGATGTATATTCGCCAATAATTGTCAGAAGTTAGAATTTCTTTCAACATTATGAACCCCTTTTTATATATTTTGATTCTGCATCAAAAGCTGAAAATATGTAGTCTTGAAGTCGTTTCGAGAAATCGACGTTGTAAGTTTCTGTTTCCAAATTCAAACGGATGTATCTTCGCCAATAATTGTCAGAAGTTAGAATTTCTTTCAACATTATGAAGCCCTTTTTATATATTTTGATTCTGCATCAAAAGCTGAAAATATGTAGTCTCGAAGTCATTTCGAGAAATTGACGTTTTAAGGTTCTGTTTCCAAATTCAAACGGATGTATCTTCGCCAATAATTGTCAGAAGTTAGAATTTCTTTCAACATTATGAAGCCCTTTTTATATATTTTGACTCTGCATCAAAAGCTGAAAATATGTAGTCTCGAAGTCATTTCGAGAAATTTACGTTTTAAGTTTCTGTTTCCAAATTCAAACGGATGTATCTTCGCCAATAATTGTCAGAAGTTAGAATTTCTTTCAACATTATGAACCCCTTTTTATATATTTTGATTCTGCATCAAAAGCTGAAAATATGTAGTCTCGAAGTCATTTCGAGAAATTGACGTTTTAAGTTTCTGTTTCCAAATTCAAACGGATGTATCTTCGCCAATAATTGTCAGAAGTTAGAATTTCTTTCAACATTATGAAGCCCTTTTTATATATTTTAACCCTGCATCAAAAGCTGAAAATATGTAGTCTCGAAGTCATTTCGAGAAATTGACGTTTTAAGTTTCTGTTTCCAAATTCAAACGGATGTATCTTCGCCAATAATTGTCAGAAGTTAGAATTTCTTTCAACATTATGAAGCCCTTTTATATATTTTGACTATGCATCAAAAGCTGAAAATATGTAGTCTCGAAGTCATTTCGAGAAATTGACGTTTTAAGTTTCTGTTTCCAAATTCAAACGGATGTATCTTCGCCAATAATTGTCAGAAGTCAGAATTTCTTTCAACATTATGAAGCCCTTTTTATATATTTTGATTGTGCATCAAAAGCTGAAAATATGTAGTCTCGAAGTCATTTCGAGAAATCGACGTTTTAAGTCTCTGTTTCCAAATTCAAACGGATGTATCTTCGCCAATAATTGTCAGAAGTTAGAATTTCTTTCAACATTATGAAGCCCTTTTTTATATATTTTGATTCTGCATCAAAAGCTGAAAATATGTAGTCTCGAAGTCAATTCAAGAAAGTGACGTTTTAAGTTTCTGTTTCCAAATTTCAAACGGATGTATCTTCGCCAATAATTGTCAGAAGTTAGAATTTCTTTCAACATTATGAAGCCCTTTTTATATATTTTGATTCTGCTTCAAAAGCTGAAAATATGTAGTCTCGAAGTCATTTCGAGAAATTGACGTTTTAAGTTTCTGTTTCCAAATTCAAACGGATGTATCTTCGCCAATAATTGTCAGAAGTTAGAATTTCTTTCAACATTATGAAGCCCTTTTTATATATTTTGATTCTGCATCAAAAGCTGAAAATATGTAGTCTCGAAGTCATTTCGAGAAATCGACGTTTTAAGTCTCTGTTTCCAAATTCAAACGGATGTATCTTCGCCAATAATTGTCAGAAGTTAGAATTTCTTTCAACATTATGAAGCCCTTTTTATATATTTTGACTCTGCATCAAAAGCTGAAAATATGTAGTCTCGAAGTCATTTCGAGAAATTGACGTTTTAAGTTTCTGTTTCCAAATTCAAACGGATGTATCTTCGCCAATAATTATCAGAAGTTAGAATTTCTTTCAACATTATGAAGCCCTTTTTATATATTTTGACTCTGCATCAAAAGCTGAAAATATGTAGTCTCGAAGTCATTTCGAGAAATTGACGTTTTAAGTTTCTGTTTCCAAATTCAAACGGATGTATCTTCGCCAATAATTGTCAGAAGTTAGAATTTCTTTCAACATTATGAAGCCCTTTTTATATATTTTGACTCTGCATCAAAAGCTGAAAATATGTAGTCTCGAAGTCATTTCGAGAAATTTACGTTTTAAGTTTCTGTTTCCAAATTCAAACGGATGTATCTTCGCCAATAATTGTCAGAAGTTAGAATTTCTTTCAACATTATGAAGCCCTTTTTATATATTTTGACTCTGCATCAAAAGCTGAAAATATGTAGTCTCGAAGTCATTTCGAGAAATTGACGTTTTAAGTTTCTGTTTCCAAATTCAAACGGATGTATATTCGCCAATAATTGTCAGAAGTTAGAATTTCTTTCAACATTATGAACCCCTTTTTATATATTTTGATTCTGCATCAAAAGCTGAAAATATGTAGTCTTGAAGTCGTTTCGAGAAATCGACGTTGTAAGTTTCTGTTTCCAAATTCAAACGGATGTATCTTCGCCAATAATTGTCAGAAGTTAGAATTTCTTTCAACATTATGAAGCCCTTTTTATATATTTTGATTCTGCATCAAAAGCTGAAAATATGTAGTCTCGAAGTCATTTCGAGAAATTGACGTTTTAAGGTTCTGTTTCCAAATTCAAACGGATGTATCTTCGCCAATAATTGTCAGAAGTTAGAATTTCTTTCAACATTATGAAGCCCTTTTTATATATTTTGACTCTGCTTCAAAAGCTGAAAATATGTAGTCTCGAAGTCATTTCGAGAAATTTACGTTTTAAGTTTCTGTTTCCAAATTCAAACGGATGTATCTTCGCCAATAATTGTCAGAAGTTAGAATTTCTTTCAACATTATGAAGCCCTTTTTATATATTTTGATTCTGCATCAAAAGCTGAAAATATGTAGTCTCGAAGTCATTTCGAGAAATTGACGTTTTAAGTTTCTGTTTCCAAATTCAAACGGATGTATCTTCGCCAATAATTGTCAGAAGTTAGAATTTCTTTCAACATTATGAAGCCCTTTTTATATATTTTGACTCTGCTTCAAAAGCTGAAAATATGTAGTCTCGAAGTCATTTCGAGAAATTGACGTTTTAAGTTTCTGTTTCCAAATTCAAATGGATGTATCTTCGTCAATAATTGTCAGAAGTTAGAATTTCTTTCAACATTATGAAGCCCTTTTTATATATTTTGATTCTGCATCAAAAGCTGAAAATATGTAGTCTTGAAGTCGTTTCGAGAAATCGACGTTTTAAGTTTCTGTTTCCAAATTCAAACGGATGTATCTTCGCCAATAATTGTCAGAAGTTAGAATTTCTTTCAACATTATGAAGCCCTTTTTATATATATTTGATTCTGCATCAAAAGCTGAAAATATGTAGTCTCGAAGTCATTTCGAGAAATTGACGTTTTAAGTTTCTGTTTCCAAATTCAAACGGATGTATCTTCGCCAATAATTGTCAGAAGTTAGAATTTCTTTCAACATTATGAAGCCCTTTTTATATATTTTGATTCTGCATCAAAAGCTGAAAATATGTAGTCTTGAAGTCGTTTCGAGAAATCGACGTTTTAAGTTTCTGTTTCCAAATTCAAACGGATGTATCTTCGCCAATAATTGTCAGAAGTTAGAATTTCTTTCAACATTATGAAGCCCTTTTTATATATTTTGATTCTGCATCAAAAGCTGAAAATATGTAGTCTCGAAGTCATTTCGAGAAATTGACGTTTTAAGTTTCTGTTTCCAAATTCAAACGGATGTATCTTCGCCAATAATTGTCAGAAGTTAGAATTTCTTTCAACATTATGAAGCCCTTTTTATATATTTTGATTCTGCATCAAAAGCTGAAAATATGTAGTCTCGAAGTCATTTCGAGAAATTGACGTTTTAAGTTTCTGTTTCCAAAATCAAACGGATGTATCTTCGCCAATAATTGTCAGCAGTTAGAATTTCTTTCAACATTATGAAGCCCTTTTTATATATTTTGACCTTGCATCAAAAGCTGAAAATATGTAGTCTCGAAGTCATTTCGAGAAATTGACGTTTTAAGTTTCTGTTTCCAAATTCAAACGGATGTATCTTCGCCAATAATTGTCAGAAGTTAGAAATTCTTTCAACATTATGAAGCCCTTTTTATATATTTTGACTATGCATCAAAAGCTGAAAATATGTAGTCTCGAAGTCATTTCGAGAAATTGACGTTTTAAGTTTCTGTTTCCAAATTCAAACGGATGTATCTTCGCCAATAATTGTCAGAAGTTAGAATTTCTTTCAACATTATGAAGCCCTTTTTATATATTTTGACTATGCATCAAAAGCTGAAAATATGTAGTCTCGAAGTCATTTCGAGAAATTGACGTTTTAAGTTTCTGTTTCCAAATTCAAATGGATGTATCTTCGCCAATAATTGTCAGAAGTTAGAATTTCTTTCAACATTATGAAGCCCTTTTTATATATTTTGATTCTGCATCAAAAGCTGAAAATATGTAGTCTCGAAGTCATTTCGAGAAATTTACGTTTTAAGTTTCTGTTTCCAAATTCAAACGGATGTATCTTCGCCAATAATTGTCAGAAGTTAGAATTTCTTTCAACATTATGAAGCCCTTTTTATATATTTTGACTCTGCATCAAAAGCTGAAAATATGTAGTCTCGAAGTCATTTCGAGAAATTGACGTTTTAAGTTTCTGTTTCCAAATTCAAACGGATGTATCTTCGCCAATAATTATCAGAAGTTAGAATTTCTTTCAACATTATGAAGCCCTTTTTATATATTTTGACTCTGCTTCAAAAGCTGAAAATATGTAGTCTGGAAGTCATTTCGAGAAATTGACGTTTTAAGTTTCTGTTTCCAAATTCAAACGGATGTATCTTCGCCAATAATTGTCAGAAGTTAGAATTTCTTTCAACATTATGAAGCCCTTTTTATATATTTTGACTATGCATCAAAAGCTGAAAATATGTAGTCTCGAAGTAATTTCGAGAAATCGACGTTTTAAGTCTCTGTTTCCAAATTCAAACGGATGTATCTTCGCCAATAATTGTCAGAAGTTAGAATTTCTTTCAACATTATGAAGCCCTTTTTATATATTTTGATTCTGCATCAAAAGCTGAAAATATGTAGTCTCGAAGTAATTTCGAGAAATCGACGTTTTAAGTCTCTGTTTCCAAATTCAAACGGATGTATCTTCGCCAATAATTGTCAGAAGTTAGAATTTCTTTCAACATTATGAAGCCCTTTTTATATATTTTGACTCTGCTTCAAAAGCTGAAAATATGTAGTCTCGAAGTCATTTCGAGAAATTGACGTTTTAAGTTTCTGTTTCCAAATTCAAACGGATGTATCTTCGCCAATAATTGCCAGAAGTTAGAATTTCTTTCAACATTATGAAGCCCTTTTTATATATTTTGACTCTGCTTCAAAAGCTGAAAATATGTAGTCTCGAAGTCATTTCGAGAAATTGACGTTTTAAGTTTCGGTTTCCAAATTCAAACGGATGTATATTCGCCAATAATTGTCAGAAGTTAGAATTTCTTTCAACATTATGAACCCCTTTTTATATATTTTGATTCTGCATCAAAAGCTGAAAATATGTAGTCTTGAAGTCGTTTCGAGAAATCGACGTTGTAAGTTTCTGTTTCCAAATTCAAACGGATGTATCTTCGCCAATAATTGTCAGAAGTTAGAATTTCTTTCAACATTATGAACCCCTTTTTATATATTTTGATTCTGCATCAAAAGCTGAAAATATGTAGTATCGAAGTCATTTCGAGAAATTGACGTTTTAAGTTTCTGTTTCCAAATTCAAACGGATGTATCTTCGCCAATAATTGTCAGAAGTTAGAATTTCTTTCAACATTATGAAGCCCTTTTTATATATTTTGACTCTGCTTCAAAAGCTGAAAATATGTAGTCTCGAAGTCATTTCGAGAAATTGACGTTTTAAGTTTCTGTTTCCAAATTCAAATGGATGTATCTTCGTCAATAATTGTCAGAAGTTAGAATTTCTTTCAACATTATGAAGCCCTTTTTATATATTTTGACTCTGCATCAAAAGCTGAAAATATGTAGTCTCGAAGTCATTTCGAGAAATCGACGTTTTAAGTCTCTGTTTCCAAATTCAAACGGATGTATCTTCGCCAATAATTGTCAGAAGTTAGAATTTCTTTCAACATTATGAAGCCCTTTTTATATATTTTAACCCTGCATCAAAAGCTGAAAATATGTAGTCTCGAAGTCATTTCGAGAAATTGACGTTTTAAGTTTCTGTTTCCAAATTCAAACGGATGTATCTTCGCCAATAATTGTCAGAAGTTAGAATTTCTTTCAACATTATGAAGCCCTTTTATATATTTTGACTATGCATCAAAAGCTGAAAATATGTAGTCTCGAAGTCATTTCGAGAAATTGACGTTTTAAGTTTCTGTTTCCAAATTCAAACGGATGTATCTTCGCCAATAATTGTCAGAAGTTAGAATTTCTTTCAACATTATGAAGCCCTTTTTATATATTTTGATTGTGCATCAAAAGCTGAAAATATGTAGTCTCGAAGTCATTTCGAGAAATTGACGTTTTAAGTCTCTGTTTCCAAATTCAAACGGATGTATCTTCGCCAATAATTGTCAGAAGTTAGAATTTCTTTCAACATTATGAAGCCCTTTTTATATATTTTGATTCTGCATCAAAAGCTGAAAATATGTAGTCTTGAAGTCATTTCGAGAAATTGACGTTTTAAGTTTCTGTTTCCAAATTCAAACGGATGTATCTTCGCCAATAATTGTCAGAAGTTAGAATTTCTTTCAACATTATGAAGCCCTTTTTATATATTTTGATTCTGCTTCAAAAGCTGAAAATATGTAGTCTCGAAGTCATTTCGAGAAATTGACGTTTTAAGTTTCTGTTTCCAAATTCAAACGGATGTATCTTCGCCAATAATTGTCAGAAGTTAGAATTTCTTTCAACATTATGAAGCCCTTTTTATATATTTTGATTCTGCATCAAAAGCTGAAAATATGTAGTCTCGAAGTCATTTCGAGAAATCGACGTTTTAAGTCTCTGTTTCCAAATTCAAACGGATGTATCTTCGCCAATAATTGTCAGAAGTTAGAATTTCTTTCAACATTATGAAGCCCTTTTTATATATTTTGACTCTGCATCAAAAGCTGAAAATATGTAGTCTCGAAGTCATTTCGAGAAATTGACGTTTTAAGTTTCTGTTTCCAAATTCAAACGGATGTATCTTCGCCAATAATTATCAGAAGTTAGAATTTCTTTCAACATTATGAAGCCCTTTTTATATATTTTGACTCTGCTTCAAAAGCTGAAAATATGTAGTCTCGAAGTCATTTCGAGAAATTGACGTTTTAAGGTTCTGTTTCCAAATTCAAACGGATGTATCTTCGCCAATAATTGTCAGAAGTTAGAATTTCTTTCAACATTATGAAGCCCTTTTTATATATTTTGACTCTGCTTCAAAAGCTGAAAATATGTAGTCTCGAAGTCATTTCGAGAAATTTACGTTTTAAGTTTCTGTTTCCAAATTCAAACGGATG
This sequence comes from Drosophila grimshawi, assembly GCF_018153295.1. Taxonomy (NCBI): domain Eukaryota; kingdom Metazoa; phylum Arthropoda; class Insecta; order Diptera; family Drosophilidae; genus Drosophila; species Drosophila grimshawi. Next base: position 165,431 of record NW_025062752.1, on the reverse strand, counting down.
TATCTTCGCCAATAATTGTCAGAAGTTAGAATTTCTTTCAACATTATGAAGCCCTTTTTATATATTTTGACTCTGCATCAAAAGCTGAAAATATGTAGTCTCGAAGTCATTTCGAGAAATTGACGTTTTAAGTTTCTGTTTCCAAATTCAAACGGATGTATATTCGCCAATAATTGTCAGAAGTTAGAATTTCTTTCAACATTATGAACCCCTTTTTATATATTTTGATTCTGCATCAAAAGCTGAAAATATGTAGTCTTGAAGTCGTTTCGAGAAATCGACGTTGTAAGTTTCTGTTTCCAAATTCAAACGGATGTATCTTCGCCAATAATTGTCAGAAGTTAGAATTTCTTTCAACATTATGAAGCCCTTTTTATATATTTTGATTCTGCATCAAAAGCTGAAAATATGTAGTCTCGAAGTCATTTCGAGAAATTGACGTTTTAAGTTTCTGTTTCCAAATTCAAACGGATGTATCTTCGCCAATAATTGTCAGAAGTTAGAATTTCTTTCAACATTATGAAGCCCTTTTTATATATTTTGATTCTGCATCAAAAGCTGAATATATGTAGTCTTGAAGTCGTTTCGAGAAATCGACGTTTTAAGTTTCTGTTTCCAAATTCAAACGGATGTATCTTCGCCAATAATTGTCAGAAGTTAGAATTTCTTTCAACATTATGAAGCCCTTTTTATATATTTTGATTCTGCATCAAAAGCTGAAAATATGTAGTCTCGAAGTCATTTCGAGAAATTGACGTTTTAAGTTTCTGTTTCCAAATTCAAACGGATGTATCTTCGCCAATAATTGTCAGAAGTTAGAATTTCTTTCAACATTATGAAGCCCTTTTTATATATTTTGACTATGCATCAAAAGCTGAAAATATGTAGTCTCGAAGTCATTTCGAGAAATTGACGTTTTAAGTTTCTGTTTCCAAATTCAAACGGATGTATCTTCGCCAATAATTGTCAGAAGTTAGAATTTCTTTCAACATTATGAAGCCCTTTTTATATATTTTGACTCTGCTTCAAAAGCTGAAAATATGTAGTCTCGAAGTCATTTCGAGAAATTGACGTTTTAAGTTTCTGTTTCCAAATTCAAATGGATGTATCTTCGTCAATAATTGTCAGAAGTTAGAATTTCTTTCAACATTATGAAGCCCTTTTTATATATTTTGATTCTGCATCAAAAGCTGAAAATATATAGTCTCGAAATCATTTCGAGAAATCGACGTTTTAAGTTTCTGTTTCCAAATTCAAACGGATGTATCTTCGCCAATAATTGCCAGAAGTTAGAATTTCTTTCAACATTATGAAGCCCTTTTTATATATTTTGACTCTGCATCAAAAGCTGAAAATATGTAGTCTCGAAGTCATTTCGAGAAATTGACGTTTTAAGTTTCTGTTTCCAAATTCAAACGGATGTATCTTCGCCAATAATTGCCAGAAGTTAGAATTTCTTTCAACATTATGAAGCCCTTTTTATATATTTTGACTATGCATCAAAAGCTGAAAATATGTAGTCTCGAAGTCATTTCGAGAAATTGACGTTTTAAGTTTCTGTTTCCAAATTCAAACGGATGTATCTTCGTCAATAATTGTCAGAAGTTAGAATTTCTTTCAACATTATGAAGCCCTTTTTATATATTTTGATTCTGCATCAAAAGCTGAAAATATGTAGTCTCGAAGTCATTTCGAGAAATCGACGTTTTAAGTCTCTGTTTCCGAATTCAAACGGATGTATCTTCGCCAATAATTGTCAGAAGTTAGAATTTCTTTCAACATTATGAAGCCCTTTTTATATATTTTGATTCTGCATCAAAAGCTGAAAATATGTAGTCTCGAAGTCATTTCGAGAAATTGACTTTTTAAGTTTCTGTTTCCAAATTCAAACGGATGTATCTTCGCCAATAATTGTCAGAAGTTAGAATTTCTTTCAACATTATGAACCCCTTTTTATATATTTTGATTCTGCATCAAAAGCTGAAAATATGTAGTCTCGAAGTCATTTCGAGAAATTGACGTTTTAAGTTTCTGTTTCCAAATTCAAACGGATGTATCTTCGCCAATAATTGTCAGAAGTTAGAATTTCTTTCAACATTATGAAGCCCTTTTTATATATTTTGATTCTGCATCAAAAGCTGAAAATATGTAGTCTCGAAGTCATTTCGAGAAATCGACGTTTTAAGTCTCTGTTTCCAAATTCAAACGGATGTATCTTCGCCAATAATTGTCAGAAGTTAGAATTTCTTTCAACATTATGAAGCCCTTTTTATATATTTTGACTCTGCATCAAAAGCTGAAAATATGTAGTCTCGAAGTCATTTCGAGAAATTGACGTTTTAAGTTTCTGTTTCCAAATTCAAACGGATGTATCTTCGCCAATAATTATCAGAAGTTAGAATTTCTTTCAACATTATGAAGCCCTTTTTATATATTTTGACTCTGCTTCAAAAGCTGAAAATATGTAGTCTCGAAGTCATTTCGAGAAATTGACGTTTTAAGGTTCTGTTTCCAAATTCAAACGGATGTATCTTCGCCAATAATTGTCAGAAGTTAGAATTTCTTTCAACATTATGAAGCCCTTTTTATATATTTTGACTCTGCTTCAAAAGCTGAAAATATGTAGTCTCGAAGTCATTTCGAGAAATTTACGTTTTAAGTTTCTGTTTCCAAATTCAAACGGATGTATCTTCGCCAATAATTGTCAGAAGTTAGAATTTCTTTCAACATTATGAAGCCCTTTTTATATATTTTGACTCTGCTTCAAAAGCTGAAAATATGTAGTCTCGAAGTCATTTCGAGAAATTGACGTTTTAAGTTTCTGTTTCCAAATTCAAACGGATGTATATTCGCCAATAATTGTCAGAAGTTAGAATTTCTTTCAACATTATGAAGCCCTTTTTATATATTTTGATTCTGCATCAAAAGCTGAAAATATGTAGTCTTGAAGTCATTTCGAGAAATCGACGTTGTAAGTTTCTGTTTCCAAATTCAAACGGATGTATCTTCGCCAATAATTGTCAGAAGTTAGAATTTCTTTCAACATTATGAAGCCCTTTTTATATATTTTGATTCTGCATCAAAAGCTGAAAATATGTAGTCTCGAAGTCATTTCGAGAAATTGACGTTTTAAGTTTCTGTTTCCAAATTCAAACGGATGTATCTTCGCCAATAATTGTCAGAAGTTAGAATTTCTTTCAACATTATGAAGCCCTTTTTATATATTTTGATTCTGCATCAAAAGCTGAAAATATGTAGTCTAGAAGTCGTTTCGAGAAATCGACGTTTTAAGTTTCTGTTTCCAAATTCAAACGGATGTATCTTCGCCAATAATTGTCAGAAGTTAGAATTTCTTTCAACATTATGAAGCCCTTTTTATATATTTTGATTCTGCATCAAAAGCTGAAAATATGTAGTCTCGAAGTCATTTCGAGAAATTGACGTTTTAAGTTTCTGTTTCCAAATTCAAACGGATGTATCTTCGCCAATAATTGTCAGAAGTTAGAATTTCTTTCAACATTATGAAGCCCTTTTTATATATTTTGACTATGCATCAAAAGCTGAAAATATGTAGTCTCGAAGTCATTTCGAGAAATTGACGTTTTAAGTTTCGGTTTCCAAATTCAAACGGATGTATCTTCGCCAATAATTGTCAGAAGTTAGAATTTCTTTCAACATTATGAAGCCCTTTTTATATATTTTGACTCTGCATCAAAAGCTGAAAATATGTAGTCTCGAAGTCATTTCGAGAAATTGACGTTTTAAGTTTCTGTTTCCAAATTCAAACGGATGTATCTTCGCCAATAATTATCAGAAGTTAGAATTTCTTTCAACATTATGAAGCCGTTTTTATATATTTTGACTCTGCTTCAAAAGCTGAAAATATGTAGTCTCGAAGTCATTTCGAGAAATTGACGTTTTAAGGTTCTGTTTCCAAATTCAAACGGATGTATCTTCGCCAATAATTGTCAGAAGTTAGAATTTCTTTCAACATTATGAAGCCCTTTTTATATATTTTGACTCTGCTTCAAAAGCTGAAAATATGTAGTCTCGAAGTCATTTCGAGAAATTGACGTTTTAAGTTTCTGTTTCCAAATTCAAACGGATGTATCTTCGCCAATAATTGTCAGAAGTTAGAATGTCTTGAAGTCGTTTCGAGAAATCGACGTTGTAAGTTTCTGTTTCCAAATTCAAACGGATGTATCTTCGCCAATAATTGTCAGAAGTTAGAATTTCTTTCAACATTATGAAGCCCTTTTTATATATTTTGACTCTGCATCAAAAGCTGAAAATATGTAGTCTCGAAGTCATTTCGAGAAATTGACGTTTTAAGTTTCTGTTTCCAAATTCAAACGGATGTATCTTCGCCAATAATTGTCAGAAGTTAGAATTTCTTTCAACATTATGAAGCCCTTTTTATATATTTTGATTCTGCATCAAAAGCTGAAAATATGTAGTCTTGAAGTCGTTTCGAGAAATCGACGTTTTAAGTTTCTGTTTCCAAATTCAAACGGATGTATCTTCGCCAATAATTGTCAGAAGTTAGAATTTCTTTCAACATTATGAAGCCCTTTTTATATATTTTGATTCTGCATCAAAAGCTGAAAATATGTAGTCTCGAAGTCATTTCGAGAAATTGACGTTTTAAGTTTCTGTTTCCAAATTCAAACGGATGTATCTTCGCCAATAATTGTCAGAAGTTAGAATTTCTTTCAACATTATGAAGCCCTTTTTATATATTTTGACTATGCATCAAAAGCTGAAAATATGTAGTCTCGAAGTCATTTCGAGAAATTGACGTTTTAAGTTTCTGTTTCCAAATTCAAACGGATGTATCTTCGCCAATAATTGTCAGAAGTTAGAATTTCTTTCAACATTATGAAGCCCTTTTTATATATTTTGACTCTGCTTCAAAAGCTGAAAATATGTAGTCTCGAAGTCATTTCGAGAAATTGACGTTTTAAGTTTCTGTTTCCAAATTCAAACGGATGTATCTTCGCCAATAATTGCCAGAAGTTAGAATTTCTTTCAACATTATGAAGCCCTTTTTTATATATTTTTGACTCTGCATCAAAAGCTGAAAATATGTAGTCTCGAAGTAATTTCGAGAAATCAACGTTTTAAGTCTCTGTTTCCAAATTCAAACGGATGTATCTTCGCCAATAATTGTCAGAAGTTAGAATTTCTTTCAACATTATGAAGCCCTTTTTATATATTTTGATTCTGCATCAAAAGCTGAAAATATGTAGTCTCGAAGTCATTTCGAGAAATCGACGTTTTAAGTCTCTGTTTCCAAATTCAAACGGATGTATCTTCGCCAATAATTGTCAGAAGTTAGAATTTCTTTCAACATTATGAAGCCCTTTTTATATATTTTAACCCTGCATCAAAAGCTGAAAATATGTAGTCTTGAAGTCGTTTCGAGAAATCGACGTTTTAAGTTTCTGTTTCCAAATTCAAACGGATGTATCTTCGCCAATAATTGTCAGAAGTTAGAATTTCTTTCAACATTATGAAGCCCTTTTTATATATTTTGATTCTGCATCAAAAGCTGAAAATATGTAGTCTCGAAGTCATTTCGAGAAATTGACGTTTTAAGTTTCTGTTTCCAAATTCAAACGGATGTATCTTCGCCAATAATTGTCAGAAGTTAGAATTTCTTTCAATATTATGAAGCCCTTTTTATATATTTTGACTATGCATCAAAAGCTGAAAATATGTTGTCTCGAAGTCATTTCGAGAAATTGACGTTTTAAGTTTCTGTTTCCAAATTCAAACGGATGTATCTTCGCAATAATTGTCAGAAGTTAGAATTTCTTTCACATTATGAAGCCCTTTTATATATTTTGACTCTGCTTCAAAGCTGAAAATATGTAGTCTCGAAGTCATTTCGAGAAATTGACGTTTTAAGTTTCTGTTTCCCAAATTCAAACGGATGTATCTTCGTCAATAATTGTCAGAAGTTAGAATTTCTTTCAACACTATGAAGCCCTTTTTATAAATTTTGATTCTGCATCAAAAGCTGAAAATATGTAGTCTCGAAGTCATTTCGAGAAATCGACGTTTTAAGTCTCTGTTTCCAAATTCAAGCGGATGTATCTTCGCCAATAATTGTCAGAAGTTAGAATTTCTTTCAACATTATGAAGCCCTTTTTATATATTTTGACTCTGCATCAAAAGCTGAAAATATGTAGTCTCGAAGTCATTTCGAGAAATTTACGTTTTAAGTTTCTGTTTCCAAATTCAAACGGATGTATCTTCGCCAATAATTGTCAGAAGTTAGAATTTCTTTCAACATTATGAAGCCCTTTTTATATATTTTGACTCTGCTTCAAAAGCTGAAAATATGTAGTCTCGAAGTCATTTCGAGAAATTGACGTTTTAAGTTTCTGTTTCCAAATTCAAACGGATGTATCTTCGCCAATAATTGCCAGAAGTTAGAATTTCTTTCAACATTATGAAGCCCTTTTTATATATTTTGACTCTGCTTCAAAAGCTGAAAATATGTAGTCTCGAAGTAATTTCGAGAAATCAACGTTTTAAGTCTCTGTTTCCAAATTCAAACGGATGTATCTTCGCCAATAATTGTCAGAAGTTAGAATTTCTTTCAACATTATGAAGCCCTTTTTATATATTTTGATTCTGCATCAAAAGCTGAAAATATGTAGTCTCGAAGTCATTTCGAGAAATTGACGTTTTAAGTCTCTGTTTCCAAATTCAAACGGATGTATCTTCGCCAATAATTGTCAGAAGTTAGAATTTCTTTCAACATTATGAAGCCCTTTTTATATATTTTAACCCTGCATCAAAAGCTGAAAATATGTAGTCTCGAAGTCATTTCGAGAAATTGACGTTTTAAGTTTCTGTTTCCAAATTCAAACGGATGTATCTTCGCCAATAATTGCCAGAAGTTAGAATTTCTTTCAACATTATGAAGCCCTTTTTATATATTTTGACTCTGCTTCAAAAGCTGAAAATATGTAGTCTCGAAGTCATTTCGAGAAATTGACGTTTTAAGTTTCTGTTTCCAAATTCAAACGGATGTATCTTCGCCAATAATTGCCAGAAGTTAGAATTTCTTTCAACATTATGAAGCCCTTTTTATATATTTTGACTCTGCTTCAAAAGCTGAAAATATGTAGTCTCGAAGTAATTTCGAGAAATCAACGTTTTAAGTCTCTGTTTCCAAATTCAAACGGATGTATCTTCGCCAATAATTGTCAGAAGTTAGAATTTCTTTCAACATTATGAAGCCCTTTTTATATATTTTGATTCTGCATCAAAAGCTGAAAATATGTAGTCTCGAAGTCATTTCGAGAAATCGACGTTTTAAGTCCCTGTTTCCAAATTCAAGCGGATGTATCTTCGCCAATAATTGTCAGAAGTTAAAATTTCTTTCAACATTATGAAGCCCTTTTTATATATTTTAACCCTGCATCAAAAGCTGAAAATATGTAGTCTCGAAGTCATTTCGAGAAATTTACGTTTTAAGTTTCTGTTTCCAAATTCAAACGGATGTATCTTCGCCAATAATTGCCAGAAGTTAGAATTTCTTTCAACATTATGAAGCCCTTTTTATATATTTTGACTCTGCATCAAAAGCTGAAAATATGTAGTCTCGAAGTCATTTCGAGAAATTGACGTTTTAAGTTTCTGTTTCCAAATTCAAACGGATGTATCTTCGCCAATAATTGTCAGCAGTTAGAATTTCTTTCAACATTATGAAGCCTTTTTTATATATTTTGATTCTGCATCAAAAGCTGAAAATATGTAGTCTCGAAGTCATTTCGAGAAATCAACGTTTTAAGTCTCTGTTTCCAAATTCAAACGGATGTATCTTCGCCAATAATTGTCAGAAGTTAGAATTTCTTTCAACATTATGAAGCCCTTTTTATATATTTTGATTCTGCATCAAAAGCTGAAAATATGTAGTCTCGAAGTCATTTCGAGAAATTTACGTTTTAAGTTTCTGTTTCCAAATTCAAACGGATGTATCTTCGCCAATAATTGCCAGAAGTTAGAATTTCTTTCTACATTATGAAGCCCTTTTTATATATTTTGACTCTGCTTCAAAAGCTGAAAATATGTAGTCTTGAAGTCGTTTCGAGAAATCGACGTTGTAAGTTTCTGTTTCCAAATTCAAACGGATGTATCTTCGCCAATAATTGTCAGAAGTTAGAATTTCTTTCAACATTATGAAGCCCTTTTTATATATTTTGACTCTGCATCAAAAGCTGAAAATGTGTAGTCTCGAAGTCATTTCGAGAAATTGACGTTTTAAGTTTCTGTTTCCAAATTCAAACGGATGTATCTTCACCAATAATTGTCAGAAGTTAGAATTTCTTTCAACATTATGAAGCCCTTTTTATATATTTTGACTCTGCTTCAAAAGCTGAAAATATGTAGTCTCGAAGTCATTTCGAGAAATTGACGTTTTAAGTTTCTGTTTCCAAATTCAAATGGATGTATCTTCGTCAATAATTGTCAGAAGTTAGAATTTCTTTCAACATTATGAAGCCCTTTTTATATATTTTGATTCTGCATCAAAAGCTGAAAATATGTAGTCTCGAAGTCATTTCGAGAAATCGACGTTTTAAGTTTCTGTTTCCAAATTCAAGCGGATGTATCTTCGCCAATAATTGTCAGAAGTTAGAATTTCTTTCAACATTATGAAGCCCTTTTTATATATTTTGATTCTGCATCAAAAGCTGAAAATATGTAGTCTCGAAGTCATTTCGCGAAATTTACGTTTTAAGTTTCTGTTTCCAAATTCAAACGGATGTATCTTCGCCAATAATTGCCAGAAGTTAGAATTTCTTTCAACATTATGAAGCCCTTTTTATATATTTTGACTCTGCTTCAAAAGCTGAAAATATGTAGTCTCGAAGTCATTTCGAGAAATTGACGTTTTAAGTTTCTGTTTCCAAATTCAAACGGATGTATCTTCGCCAATAATTGCCAGAAGTTAGAATTTCTTTCAACATTATGAAGCCCTTTTTATATATTTTGACTCTGCTTCAAAAGCTGAAAATATGTAGTCTCGAAGTAATTTCGAGAAATCAACGTTTTAAGTCTCTGTTTCCAAATTCAAACGGATGTATCTTCGCCAATAATTGTCAGAAGTTAGAATTTCTTTCAACATTATGAAGCCCTTTTTATATATTTTGATTCTGCATCAAAAGCTGAAAATATGTAGTCTCGAAGTCATTTCGAGAAATCGACGTTTTAAGTCTCTGTTTCCAAATTCAAGCGGATGTATCTTCGCCAATAATTGTCAGAAGTTAGAATTTCTTTCAACATTATGAAGCCCTTTTTATATATTTTAACCCTGCATCAAAAGCTGAAAATATGTAGTCTCGAAGTCATTTCGAGAAATTGACGTTTTAAGTTTCTGTTTCCAAATTCAAACGGATGTATCTTCGCCAATAATTGCCAGAAGTTAGAATTTCTTTCAACATTATGAAGCCCTTTTTATATATTTTGATTCTGCATCAAAAGCTGAAAATATGTAGTCTCGAAGTAATTTCGAGAAATCAACGTTCTAAGTCTCTGTTTCCAAATTCAAACGGATGTATCTTCGTTCAATAATTGTCAGAAGTGAGAATTTCTTTCAACATTATGAAGCCCTTTTTATAAATTTTGATTCTGCATCAAAAGCTGAAAATATGTAGTCTCGAAGTAATTTCGAGAAATCAACGTTTTAAGTCTCTGTTTCCAAATTCAAACGGATGTATCTTCGCCAATAATTGTCAGAAGTTCGAATTTCTTTCAACATTATGAAGCCCTTTTTATATATTTTAACCCTGCATCAAAAGCTGAAAATATGTAGTCTCGAAGTCATTTCGAGAAATTTACGTTTTAAGTTTCTGTTTCCAAATTCAAACGGATGTATCTTCGCCAATAATTGCCAGAAGTTAGAATTTCTTTCAACATTATGAAGCCCTTTTTATATATTTTGACTCTGCTTCAAAAGCTGAAAATATGTAGTCTCGAAGTCATTTCGAGAAATTGACGTTTTAAGTTTCTGTTTCCAAATTCAAACGGATGTATCTTCGCCAATAATTGCCAGAAGTTAGAATTTCTTTCAACATTATGAAGCCCTTTTTATATATTTTGACTCTGCTTCAAAAGCTGAAAATATGTAGTCTCGAAGTAATTTCGAGAAATCAACGTTTTAAGTCTCTGTTTCCAAATTCAAACGGATGTATCTTCGCCAATAATTGTCAGAAGTTAGAATTTCTTTCAACATTATGAAGCCCTTTTTATATATTTTGATTCTGCATCAAAAGCTGAAAATATGTAGTCTCGAAGTCATTTCGAGAAATCGACGTTTTAAGTCTCTGTTTCCAAATTCAAGCGGATGTATCTTCGCCAATAATTGTCAGAAGTTCGAATTTCTTTCAACATTATGAAGCCCTTTTTATATATTTTAACCCTGCATCAAAAGCTGAAAATATGTAGTCTCGAAGTCATTTCGAGAAATTTACGTTTTAAGTTTCTGTTTCCAAATTCAAACGGATGTATCTTCGCCAATAATTGCCAGAAGTTAGAATTTCTTTCAACATTATGAAGCCCTTTTTATATATTTTGACTCTGCATCAAAAGCTGAAAATATGTAGTCTCGAAGTCATTTCGAGAAATTGACGTTTTAAGTTTCTGTTTCCAAATTCAAACGGATGTATCTTCGCCAATAATTGCCAGAAGTTAGAATTTCTTTCAACATTATGAAGCCCTTTTTTATATATTTTTGACTCTGCATCAAAAGCTGAAAATATGTAGTCTCGAAGTAATTTCGAGAAATCAACGTTTTAAGTCTCTGTTTCCAAATTCAAACGGATGTATCTTCGCCAATAATTGTCAGAAGTTAGAATTTCTTTCAACATTATGAAGCCCTTTTTATATATTTTGATTCTGCATCAAAAGCTGAAAATATGTAGTCTCGAAGTCATTTCGAGAAATCGACGTTTTAAGTCTCTGTTTCCAAATTCAAGCGGATGTATCTTCGCCAATAATTGTCAGAAGTTAGAATTTCTTTCAACATTATGAAGCCCTTTTTATATATTTTAACCCTGCATCAAAAGCTGAAAATATGTAGTCTCGAAGTCATTTCGAGAAATTTACGTTTTAAGTTTCTGTTTCCAAATTCAAACGGATGTATCTTCGCCAATAATTGTCAGAAGTTAGAATTTCTTTCAACATTATGAAGCCCTTTTTATATATTTTGACTCTGCTTCAAAAGCTGAAAATATGTAGTCTCGAAGTCATTTCGAGAAATTGACGTTTTAAGTTTCTGTTTCCAAATTCAAACGGATGTATCTTCGCCAATAATTGCCAGAAGTTAGAATTTCTTTCAACATTATGAAGCCCTTTTTATATATTTTGACTCTGCTTCAAAAGCTGAAAATATGTAGTCTCGAAGTCATTTCGAGAAATCAACGTTTTAAGTCTCTGTTTCCAAATTCAAACGGATGTATCTTCGCCAATAATTGTCAGAAGTTAGAATTTCTTTCAACATTATGAAGCCCTTTTTATATATTTTGATTCTGCATCAAAAGCTGAAAATATGTAGTCTCGAAGTCATTTCGAGAAATTGACGTTTTAAGTTTCTGTTTCCAAATTCAAGCGGATGTATCTTCGCCAATAATTGTCAGAAGTTAGAATTTCTTTCAACATTATGAAGCCCTTTTTATATATTTTAACCCTGCATCAAAAGCTGAAAATATGTAGTCTCGAAGTCATTTCGAGAAATTGACGTTTTGAGTTTCTGTTTCCAAATTCAAACGGATGTATCTTCGCCAATAATTGTCAGAAGTTAGAATTTCTTTCAACATTATGAAGCCCTTTTTATATATTTTGACTCTGCATCAAAAGCTGAAAATATGTAGTCTCGAAGTCATTTCGAGAAATTGACGTTTTAAGTTTCTGTTTCCAAATTCAAACGGATGTATCTTCGCCAATAATTGCCAGAAGTTAGAATTTCTTTCAACATTATGAAGCCCTTTTTATATATTTTGACTCTGCTTCAAAAGCTAAAAATATGTAGTCTCGAAGTAATTTCGAGAAATCAACGTTTTAAGTCCCTGTTTCCAAATTCAAACGGATGTATCTTCGCCAATAATTGTCAGAAGTTAGAATTTCTTTCAACATTATGAAGCCCTTTTTATATATTTTGACTCTGCATCAAAAGCTGAAAATATGTAGTCTCGAAGTCATTTCGAGAAATTGACGTTTTAAGTTTCTGTTTCCAAATTCAAACGGATGTATCTTCGCCAATAATTGCCAGAAGTTAGAATTTCTTTCTACATTATGAAGCCCTTTTTATATATTTTGACTCTGCATCAAAAGCTGAAAATATGTAGTCTCGAAGTCATTTCGAGAAATTGACGTTTTAAGTTTCTGTTTCCAAATTCAAACGGATGTATCTTCGCCAATAATTGTCAGAAGTTAGAATTTCTTTCAACATTATGAAGCCCTTTTTATATATTTTGATTCTGCATCAAAAGCTGAAAATATGTAGTCTTGAAGTCGTTTCGAGAAATCGACGTTTTAAGTTTCTGTTTCCAAATTCAAACGGATGTATCTTCGCCAATAATTGTCAGAAGTTAGAATTTCTTTCAACATTATGAAGCCCTTTTTATATGTTTTGATTCTGCATCAAAAGCTGAAAATATGTAGTCTCGAAGTCATTTCGAGAAATCGACGTTTTAAGTCTCTGTTTCCAAATTCAAACGGATGTATCTTCGCCAATAATTGTCAGAAGTTAGAATTTCTTTCAACATTATGAAGCCCTTTTTATATATTTTAACCCTGCATCAAAAGCTGAAAATATGTAGTCTTGAAGTCATTTCGAGAAATCGACGTTTTAAGTTTCTGTTTCCAAATTCAAACGGATGTATCTTCGCCAATAATTGCCAGAAGTTAGAATTTCTTTCAACATTATGAAGCCCTTTTTATATATTTTGACTCTGCATCAAAAGCTGAAAATATGTAGTCTCGAAGTCATTTCGAGAAATTGACGTTTTAAGTTTCTGTTTCCAAAATCAAACGGATGTATCTTCGCCAATAATTGTCAGAAGTCAAAATTGTTTTCAACATTATGAAGCCCTTTTTATATATTTTGACTCTGCTTCAAAAGCTGAAAATATGTAGTCTCGAAGTCAATTCGAGAAATTAACTTTTAAGTCCCTGTTTCCAAATTCAAACGGATGTATCTTCGCCAATAATTGTCAGAAGTTAGAATTTCTTTCAACATTATGAAGCCGTTTTTATATATTTTGACTCTGCATCAAAAGCTGAAAATATGTAGTCTCGAAGTCATTTCGAGAAATTTACGTTTTAAGTTTCTGTTTCCAAATTCAAACGGATGTATCTTCGCCAATAATTGCCAGAAGTTAGAATTTCTTTCTACATTATGAAGCCCTTTTTATATATTTTGACTCTGCTTCAAAAGCTGAAAATATGTAGTCTCGAAGTCATTTCGAGAAATTGACGTTTTAAGTTTCTGTTTCCAAATTCAAACGGATGTATCTTCGCCAATAATTGTCAGAAGTTAGAATTTCTTTCAACATTATGAAGCCCTTTTTATATGTTTTGATTCTGCATCAAAAGCTGAAAATATGTAGTCTTGAAGTCGTTTCGAGAAATCGACGTTTTAAGTTTCTGTTTCCAAATTCAAACGGATGTATCTTCGCCAATAATTGTCAGAAGTTAGAATTTCTTTCAACATTATGAAGCCCTTTTTATATATTTTGACTCTGCTTCAAAAGCTGAAAATATGTAGTCTCGAAGTCATTTCGAGAAATTGACGTTTTAAGTTTCTGTTTCCAAATTCAAATGGATGTATCTTCGTCAATAATTGTCAGAAGTTAGAATTTCTTTCAACATTATGAAGCCCTTTTTATATATTTTGATTCTGCATCAAAAGCTGAAAATATGTAGTCTCGAAGTCATTTCGAGAAATCGACGTTTTAAGTCTCTGTTTCCAAATTCAAACGGATGTATCTTCGCCAATAATTGTCAGAAGTTAGAATTTCTTTCAACATTATGAAGCCCTTTTTATATATTTTAACCCTGCATCAAAAGCTGAAAATATGTAGTCTCGAAGTCATTTCGAGAAATTGACGTTTTGAGTTTCTGTTTCCAAATTCAAACGGATGTATCTTCGCCAATAATTGCCAGAAGTTAGAATTTCTTTCAACATTATGAAGCCCTTTTTATATATTTTGACTCTGCTTCAAAAGCTGAAAATATGTAGTCTCGAAGTCATTTCGAGAAATTGACGTTTTAAGTTTCTGTTTCCAAATTCAAACGGATGTATATTCTCCAATAATTGTCAGAAGTTAGAATTTCTTTCAACATTATGAACCCCTTTTTATATATTTTGATTCTGCATCAAAAGCTGAAAATATGTAGTCTCGAAGTCATTTCGAGAAATCGACGTTGTAAGTTTCTGTTTCCAAATTCAAACGGATGTATCTTCGCCAATAATTGTCAGAAGTTAGAATTTCTTTCAACATTATGAAGCCCTTTTTATATGTTTTGATTCTGCATCAAAAGCTGAAAATATGTAGTCTCGAAGTCATTTCGAGAAATTGACGTTTTAAGTTTCTGTTTCCAAATTCAAACGGATGTATCTTCGCCAATAATTGTCAGAAGTTAGAATTTCTTTCAACATTATGAACCCCTTTTTATATATTTTGATTCTGCATCAAAAGCTGAAAATATGTAGTCTTGAAGTCGTTTCGAGAAATCGACGTTTTAAGTTTCTGTTTCCAAATTCAAACGGATGTATCTTCGCCAATAATTGTCAGAAGTTAGAATTTCTTTCAACATTATGAAGCCCTTTTTATATATTTTGATTCTGCTTCAAAAGCTGAAAATATGTAGTCTCGAAGTCATTTCGAGAAATTGACGTTTTAAGTTTCTGTTTCCAAATTCAAACGGATGTATCTTCGCCAATAATTGTCAGAAGTTAGAATTTCTTTCAACATTATGAAGCCCTTTTTATATATTTTGACTCTGCATCAAAAGCTGAAAATATGTAGTCTCGAAGTCATTTCGAGAAATTGACGTTTTAAGTTTCTGTTTCCAAATTCAAACGGATGTATCTTCGCCAATAATTGTCAGAAATTAGAATTTCTTTCAACATTATGAAGCCCTTTTTATATATTTTGACTCTGCTTCAAAAGCTGAAAATATGTAGTCTCGAAGTCATTTCGAGAAATTGACGTTTTAAGTTTCTGTTTCCAAATTCAAATGGATGTATCTTCGTCAATAATTGTCAGAAGTTAGAATTTCTTTCAACATTATGAAGCCCTTTTTATATATTTTGATTCTGCATCAAAAGCTGAAAATATGTAGTCTCGAAGTCATTTCGAGAAATCGACGTTTTAAGTCTCTGTTTCCAAATTCAAACGGATGTATCTTCGCCAATAATTGTCAGAAGTTAGAATTTCTTTCAACATTATGAAGCCCTTTTTATATATTTTGACTCTGCATCAAAAGCTGAAAATATGTAGTCTCGAAGTCATTTCGAGAAATTGACGTTTTAGGTTTCTGTTTCCAAATTCAAACGGATGTATCTTCGCCAATAATTGTCAGAAGTTAGAATTTCTTTCAACATTATGAAGCCCTTTTTATATATTTTGACTATGCATCAAAAGCTGAAAATATGTAGTCTCGAAGTCATTTCGAGAAATTGACGTTTTAGGTTTCTGTTTCCAAATTCAAACGGATGTATCTTCGCCAATAATTGTCAGAAGTTAGAATTTCTTTCAACATTATGAAGCCCTTTTTATATATTTTGACTCTGCTTCAAAAGCTGAAAATATGTAGTCTCGAAGTCATTTCGAGAAATTGACGTTTTAAGTTTCTGTTTCCAAATTCAAACGGATGTATCTTCGCCAATAATTGTCAGAAGTTAGAATTTCTTTCAACATTATGAACCCCTTTTTATATATTTTGATTCTGCATCAAAAGCTGAAAATATGTAGTCTTGAAGTCGTTTCGAGAAATCGACGTTTTAAGTTTCTGTTTCCAAATTCAAACGGATGTATCTTCGCCAATAATTGTCAGAAGTTAGAATTTCTTTCAACATTATGAAGCCCTTTTTATATATTTTGACTCTGCATCAAAAGCTGAAAATATGTAGTCTCGAAGTCATTTCGAGAAATTGACGTTTTAAGTTTCTGTTTCCAAATTCAAACGGATGTATCTTCGCCAATAATTGTCAGAAGTTAGAATTTCCTTCAACATTATGAAGCCCTTTTTATATATTTTGACTCTGCATCAAAAGCTGAAAATATGTAGTCTCGAAGTCATTTCGAGAAATCGACGTTTTAAGTTTCTGTTTCCAAATTCAAACGGATGTATCTTCGCCAATAATTGTCAGAAGTTAGAATTTCTTTCAACATTATGAAGCCCTTTTTATATATTTTGACTCTGCTTCAAAAGCTGAAAATATGTAGTCTCGAAGTCATTTCGAGAAATTGACGTTTTAAGTTTCTGTTTCAAAATTCAAATGGATGTATCTTCGTCAATAATTGTCAGAAGTTAGAATTTCTTTCAACATTATGAAGCCCTTTTTATATATTTTGATTCTGCATCAAAAGCTGAAAATATGTAGTCTCGAAGTCATTTCGAGAAATCGACGTTTTAAGTCTCTGTTTCCAAATTCAAACGGATGTATCTTCGCCAATAATTGTCAGAAGTTAGAATTTCTTTCAACATTATGAAGCCCTTTTTATATATTTTAACCCTGCATCAAAAGCTGAAAATATGTGGTCTCGAAGTCATTTCGAGAAATTGACGTTTTAAGTTTCTGTTTCCAAATTCAAACGGATGTATCTTCGCCAATAATTGTCAGAAGTTAGAATTTCTTTCAACATTATGAAGCCCTTTTTATATATTTTGACTCTGCATCAAAAGCTGAAAATATGTAGTCTCGAAGTCATTTCGAGAAATTGACGTTTTAGGTTTCTGTTTCCAAATTCAAACGGATGTATCTTCGTCAATAATTGTCAGAAGTTAGAATTTCTTTCAACATTATGAAGCCCTTTTTATATATTTTGATTCTGCATCAAAAGCTGAAAATATGTAGTCTCGAAGTCATTTCGAGAAATCGACGTTTTAAGTCTCAGTTTCCAAATTCAAACGGATGTATCTTCGCCAATAATTGTCAGAAGTTAGAATTTCTTTCAACATTATGAAGCCCTTTTTATATATTTTGATTCTGCATCAAAAGCTGAAAATATGTAGTCTCGAAGTCATTTCGAGAAATTGACGTTTTAAGTTTCTGTTTCCAAATTCAAACGGATGTATCTTCGCCAATAATTGTCAGAAGTTAGAATTTCTTTCAACATTATGAAGCCCTTTTTATATATTTTGACTCTGCTTCAAAAGCTGAAAATATGTAGTCTCGAAGTCATTTCGAGAAATTGACGTTTTAAGTTTCTGTTTCCAAATTCAAACAGATGTATCTTCGCCAATAATTGTCAGAAGTTAGAATTTCTTTCAACATTATGAAGCCCTTTTTATATATTTTGACTCTGCATCAAAAGCTGAAAATATGTAGTCTCGAAGTCATTTCGAGAAATTGACGTTTTGAGTTTCTGTTTCCAAATTCAAACGGATGTATCTTCGCCAATAATTGTCAGAAGTTAGAATTTCCTTCAACATTATGAAGCCCCTTTTATATATTTTGACTCTGCATCAAAAGCTGAAAATATGTAGTCTCGAAGTCATTTCGAGAAATTGACGTTTTAAGTTTCTGTTTCCAAATTCAAACGGATGTATCTTCGCCAATAATTGTCAGAAGTTAGAATTTCTTTCAACATTATGAAGCCCTTTTTATATATTTTGATTCTGCATCAAAAGCTGAAAATATGTAGTCTCGAAGTCATTTCGAGAAATTGCCGTTTTAAGTTTCTGTTTCCAAATTCAAACGGATGTATCTTCGCCAATAATTGTCAGAAGTTAGAAATTCTTTCAACATTATGAAGCCCTTTATATATATTTTGACTCTGTATCAAAAGCTGAAAATATGTAGTCGCGAAGTCATTTCGAGAAATCGACGTTTTAAGTTTCGGTTTCCAAATTCAAACGGATGTATCTTCGCCAATAATTGTCAGAAGTCAGAATTTCTTTCAACATTATGAAGCCCTTTTTATATATTTTGATTCTGCATCAAAAGCTGAAAATATGTAGTCTCGAAGTCATTTCGAGAAATTGACGTTTTAAGTTTCTGTTTCCAAATTCAAACGGATGTATCTTCGCCAATAATTGTCAGAAGTTAGAATTTCTTTCAACATTATGAAGCCCTTTTTATATATTTTGACCCTGCATCAAAAGCTGAAAATATGTAGTCTCGAAGTCATTTCGAGAAATTGACGTTTTAAGTTTCTGTTTCCAAATTCAAACGGATGTATCTTCGCCAATAATTGTCAGAAGTTAGAATTTCTTTCAACATAATGAAGCCTTTTTATATATTTTGACCCTGCATCAAAAGCTGAAAATATGTAGTCTCGAAGTCATTTCGAGAAATTGACGTTTTAAGTTTCTGTTTCCAAATTCAAACGGATGTATCTTCGCCAATAATTGTCAAAAGTTAGAATTTCTTTCAACATTATGAAGCCCTTTTTATATATTTTGACTCTGCATCAAAAGCTGAAAATATGTAGTCTTGAAGTCATTTCGACAAATTGACGTTTTAAGTTTCTGTTTCCAAATTCAAACGGATGTATCTTCGTCAATAATTGTCAGAAGTTAGAATTTCTTTCAACATTATGAAGCCCTTTTTATATATTTTGATTCTGCATCAAAAGCTGAAAATATGTAGTCTCGAAGTAATTTCGAGAAATCGACGTTTTAAGTCTCTGTTTCCAAATTCTAACGGATGTATCTTCGCCAATAATTGTCAGAAGTTAGAATTTCTTTCAACATTATGAAGCCCTTTTTATATATTTTGACTCTGCATCAAAAGCTGAAAATATGTAGTCTCAAAGTCATTTCGAGAAATAGACGTTTTAAGTTTCTGTTTCCAAATTCAAACGGATGTATCTTCGTCAATAATTGTCAGAAGTTAGAATTTCTTTCAACATTATGAAGCCCTTTTTATATATTTTGATTCTGCATCAAAAGCTGAAAATATGTACTCCCGAAGTCATTTCGAGAAATCGACGTTTTAAGTCTCTGTTTCCAAATTCAAACGGATGTATCTTCGCCAATAATTGTCAGAAGTTAGAATTTCTTTCAACATTATGAAGCCCTTTTTATATATTTTGATTCTGCATCAAAAGCTGAAAATATGTAGTCTCGAAGTCATTTCGAGAAATTGACGTTTTAAGTTTCTGTTTCCAAATTCAAACGGATGTA
Source organism: Drosophila grimshawi (assembly GCF_018153295.1). Lineage (NCBI taxonomy): Eukaryota > Metazoa > Arthropoda > Insecta > Diptera > Drosophilidae > Drosophila > Drosophila grimshawi. The sequence continues at coordinate 146,060 of NW_025062752.1, read as the reverse complement.
TCTTCGCCAATAATTGTCAGAAGTTAGAATTTCTTTCAACATTATGAACCCCTTTTTATATATTTTGATTCTGCATCAAAAGCTGAAAATATGTAGTTTCGAAGTCATTTCGAGAAATTGACGTTTTAAGTTTCTGTTTCCAATTCAAACCGGATGTATCTTCGCCAATAATTGTCAGAAGTTAGAATTTCTTTCAACATTATGAAGCCCTTTTTATATATTTTGATTCTGCATCAAAAGCTGAAAATATGTAGTCTCGAAGTCATTTCGAGAAATTGACGTTTTAAGTTTCTGTTTCCAAATTCAAACGGATGTATCTTCGCCAATAATTGTCAGAAGTTAGAATTTCTTTCAACATTATAAACCCCTTTTTATATATTTTGATTCTGCATCAAAAGCTGAAAATATGTAGTCTCGAAGTCATTTCGAGATATTGGCGCTTTAAGTTTATTTTCCCAAATTCAAACGGATGTATCTTCGCCAATAATTGTCAGAAGTTAGAATTTCTTTCAACATAATGAAGCCTTTTTATATATTTTGACTCTGCATCAAAAGCTGAAAATATGTAGTCTCGAAGTCATTTCGAGAAATTGACGTTTTAAGTATCTGTTTCCAAATTCAACCGGATGTATCTTCGCCAATATATTGTCAGAAGTTAGAATTTCTTTCAACATTATGAAGCCCTCTATTATATATAGCGAATCTGCATCAAATGCTGTAAAATATGTAGTCTAGAAGTCATTTCGAGAAATTGTCGTCAGAAGTTTGTGATTCCAAATTCAAACGGATGTATGCTTGCCAATAATTGTCAGCAGTTAGAATTTCTTTCAACATTATGAAGCCCTTTTTATATATCTTGATTCTGCATCAAAAGCTGAAAATATGTAGTCTCGAAGTCATTTCGAGAAATTGACGTTTTAAGTTTCTGTTTCCAAATTCAAACGGATGTATCTTCAGCAATAATTGTCAAAAGTTAGAATTTCTTTCAACATTATGTAGCCCTTTTTATATATATTGACTCTGCATCAAAAGCTGAAAATATGTAGTCGCGAAGTCATTTCGAGAAATTGACGTTTTAAGTTTCTGTTTCCAAATTCAAACGGATGTATCTTCGTCAATAATTGTCAGAAGTTAGAATTTCTTTCAACATTATGAAGCCCTTTTTATATATTTTGATTCTGCATCAAAAGCTGAAAATATGTAGTCTCGAAGTAATTTCGAGAAATCGACGTTTTAAGTCTCTGTTTCCAAATTCAAACGGATGTATCTTCGCCAATAATTGTCAGAAGTCAGAATTTCTTTCAACATTATGAAGCCCTTTTTATATATTTTGATTCTGCATCAAAAGCTGAAAATATGTAGTCTCAAAGTCATTTCGAGAAATTGACGTTTTAGGTTTCTGTTTCCAAATTCAAACGGATGTATCTTCGTCAATAATTGTCAGAAGTTAGAATTTCTTTCAACATTATGAAGCCCTTTTTATATATTTTGATTCTGCATCAAAAGCTGAAAATATGTACTCCCGAAGTCATTTCGAGAAATCGACGTTTTAAGTCTCTGTTTCCAAATTCAAACGGATGTATCTTCGCCAATAATTGTCAGAAGTTAGAATTTCTTTCAACATTATGAAGCCCTTTTTATATATTTTGATTCTGCATCAAAAGCTGAAAATATGTAGTCTCGAAGTCATTTCGAGAAATTGACGTTTTAAGTTTCTGTTTCCAAATTCAAACGGATGTATCTTCGCCAATAATTGTCAGAAGTTAGAATTTCTTTCAACATTATGAAGCCCTTTTTATATATTTTGATTCTGCATCAAAAGCTGAAAATATGTAGTCTCGAAGTCATTTCGAGAAATTGACGTTTATAAGTTTCTGTTTCCAAATTCAAACGGATGTATCTTCTCCAATAATTGTCAGAAGTTAGAATTTCTTTCAACATTATGAAGCCCTTTTTATATATTTTGATTCTGCATCAAAAGCTGAAAATATGTAGTCTCGAAGTCATTTCGAGAAATTGACGTTTTAAGTTTCTGTTTCCAAATTCAAACGGATGTATCTTCGCCAATAATTGTCAGAAGTTAGAATTTCTTTCAACATTATAAACCCCTTTTTATATATTTTGATTCTGCATCAAAAGCTGAAAATATGTAGTCTCGAAGTCATTTCGAGATATTGGCGCTTTAAGTTTATTTTCCCAAATTCAAACGGATGTATCTTCGCCAATAATTGTCAGAAGTCAGAATTTCTTTCAACATTATGAAGCCCTTTTTATATATTTTGATTCTGCTGAAAATATGTAGTCTAGAAGTCATTTCGAGAAATTGACGTTTTAAGTTTCTGTTTCCAAATTCAAACGGATGTATCTTCGCCAATAATTGTCAGAAGTTAGAATTTCTTTCAACATTATGAAGCCCTTTTTATATATTTTGACTCTGCATCAAAAGCTGAAAATATGTAGTCGCGAAGTCATTTCGAGAAATTGACGTTTTAAGTTTCGGTTTCCAAATTCAAACGGATGTATCTTCGCCAATAATTGCCAGAAGTTAGAATTTCTTTCAACATTATGAAGCCCTTTTTATATATTTTGACTCTGCTTCAAAAGCTGAAATATGTAGTCTCGAAGTCATTTCGAGAAATCGACGTTTTAAGTTTCTGTTTCCAAATTCAAACGGATGTATATTCGCCAATAATTGTCAGAAGTTAGAATTTCTTTCAACATTAAGAACCCCGTTTTATATTTTTTTGATTCTGCATCAAAAGCTGAAAATATGTAGTCTTGAAGTCATTTCGAGAAATCGACGTTGTAAGTTTCTGTTTCCAAATTCAAACAGATGTATCTTCGCCAATAATTGTCAGAAGTTAGAATTTCTTTCAACATTATAAAGCCCTTTTTATATATTTTGATTCTGCATCAAAAGCTGAAAATATGTAGTCTCGAAGTCATTTCGAGAAATTGACGTTTTAAGTTTCTGTTTCCAAATTCAAACGGATGTATCTTCGCCAATAATTGTCAGAAGTTAGAATTTCTTTCAACATTATGAAGCCCTTTTTATATATTTTGATTCTGCATCAAAAGCTGAAAATATGTAGTCTCGAAGTCGTTTCGAGAAATTGACGTTTTAAGTTTCTGTTTCCAAATTCAAACGGATGTATCTTCGCCAATAATTGTCAGAAGTTAGAATTTCTTTCAACATTATGAAGCCCTTTTTATATATTTTGATTCTGCATCAAAAGCTGAAAATATGTAGTCTCGAAGTCATTTCGAGAAATTGACGTTCTAAGTTTCTGTTTCCAAATTCAAACGGATGTATCTTCGCCAATAATTCTCAGAAGTTAGAATTTCTTTCAACATTATGAAGCCATTTTTATATATTTTGACTATGCATCAAAAGCTGAAAATATGTAGTCTGGAAGTCATTTCGAGAAATTGACGTTTTAAGTTTCTGTTTCCAAATTCAAACGGATGTATCTTCGCCAATAATTGTCAGAAGTTAGAATTTCTTTCAACATTATGAAGCCCTTTTTATATATTTTGACTCTGCTTCAAAAGCTGAAAATATGTAGTCTCGAAGTCATTTCGAGAATTGACGTTTTAAGTTTCTGCTTCCAAATTCAAATGGATGTATCTTCGTCAATAATTGTCAGAAGTTAGAATTTCTTTCAACATTATGAAGCCCTTTTTATATATTTTGATTCTGCATCAAAAGCTGAAAATATGTAGTCTCGAAGTCATTTCGAGAAATTGACGTTTTAAGTTTCTGTTTCCAAATTCAAACGGATGTATCTTCGCCAATAATTGTCAGAAGTTAGAATTTCTTTCAACATTATTAAGCCCTTTTTATATATTTTAACCCTGCATCAAAAGCTGAAAATATGTAGTCTCGAAGTCATTTCGAGAAATTTACGTTTTAAAGTTTCTGTTTCCAAATTCAAACGGATGTATCTTCGCCAATAATTTGTCAGAAGTTAGAATTTCTTTCAACATTATGAAGCCCTTTTTTATATATTTTGACTATGCATCAAAAGCTGAAAATATGTTGTCTCGAAGTCATTTCGAGAAATTGACGTTTTAAGTTTCTGTTTCCAAATTCAAACGGATGTATCTTCGCCAATAATTGTCAGAAGTTAGAATTTCTTTCAACATTATGAACCCCTTTTATATATTTTGATTCTGCATCAAAAGCTGAAAATATGTAGTCGGGAAGTCATTTCGAGAAATTGACGTTTTAGGTTTCTGTTTCCAAATTCAAACGGATGTATCTTCGTCAATAATTGTCAGAAGTTAGAATTTCTTTCAACATTATGAAGCCCTTTTTATATATTTTGAATCTGCATCAAAAGCTGAAAATATGTAGTCTCGAAGTCATTTCGAGAAATTGACGTTTTAAGTTTCTGTTTCCAAATTCAAACGGATGTATCTTCGCCAATAATTGTCAGAAGTTAGAATTTCTTTCAACATTATGAAGCCCTTTTTATATATTTTGAATCTGCTTCAAAAGCTGAAAATATGTAGTCTCGAAGTCATTTCGAGAAATTGACGTTTTAAGTTTCTGTTTCCAAATTCAAACGGATGTATCTTCGCCAATAATTGTCGGAAGTTAGAATTTCTTTCAACATTATGAAGCCCTTTTTATATATTTTGACTCTGCATCAAAAGCTGAAAATATGTAGTCTCGAAGTCATTTCGAGAAATTGACGTTTTAAGTTTCTGTTTCCAAATTCAAACGGATGTATCTTCGCCAATAATTGTCAGAAGTTAGAATTTCTTTCAACATTATGAAGCCCTTTTTATATATTTTAATTCTGCATCAAAAGCTGAAAATATGTAGTCTCGAAGTCATTTCGAGAAATCGACGTTTTAAGTTTCTGTTTCCAAATTCAAACGGATGTATCTTCGCCAATAATTGTCAGAAGTTAGAATTTCTTTCAACATTATGAAGCCCTTTTTATATATTTTGACTCTGCTTCAAAAGCTGAAAATATGTAGTCTCGAAGTCATTTCGAGAAATTGACGTTTTAAGTTTCTGTTTCCAAATTCAAACGGATGTATCTTCGCCAATAATTGTCAGAAGTTAGAATTTCTTTCAACATTATGAAGCCCTTTTTATATATTTTGATTCTGCATCAAAAGCTGAAAATATGTAGTCTCGAAGTCATTTCGAGAAATTGACGTTTTAAGTTTCTGTTTCCAAATTCAAACGGATGTATCTTCGCCAATAATTGTCAGAAGTTAGAATTTCTTTCAACATTATTAAGCCCTTTTTATATATTTTAACCCTGCATCAAAAGCTGAAAATATGTAGTCTCGAAGTCATTTCGAGAAATTGACGTTTTAAGTTTCTGTTTCCAAATTCAAACGGATGTATCTTCGCCAATAATTGTCAGAAGTTAGAATTTCTTTCAACATTATGAAGCCCTTTTTATATATTTTGACTATGCATCAAAAGCTGAAAATATGTTGTCTCGAAGTCATTTCGAGAAATTGACGTTTTAAGTTTCTGTTTCCAAATTCAAACGGATGTATCTTCGCCAATAATTGTCAGAAGTTAGAATTTCTTTCAACATTATGAACCCCTTTTTATATATTTTGATTCTGCATCAAAAGCTGAAAATATGTAGTCGCGAAGTCATTTCGAGAAATTGACGTTTTAGGTTTCTGTTTCCAAATTCAAACGGATGTATCTTCGTCAATAATTGTCAGAAGTTAGAATTTCTTTCAACATTATGAAGCCCTTTTTATATATTTTGATTCTGCATCAAAAGCTGAAAATATGTAGTCTCGAAGTCATTTCGAGAAATTGACGTTTTAAGTTTCTGTTTCCAAATTCAAACGGATGTATCTTCGCCAATAATTGTCAGAAGTTAGAATTTCTTTCAACATTATGAAGCCCTTTTTATATATTTTGAATCTGCTTCAAAAGCTGAAAATATGTAGTCTCGAAGTCATTTCGAGAAATTGACGTTTTAAGTTTCTGTTTCCAAATTCAAACGGATGTATCTTCGCCAATAATTGTCGGAAGTTAGAATTTCTTTCAACATTATGAAGCCCTTTTATATATTTTGATTCTGCATCAAAAAGTTAAAAATTTTTGTCTTGAAGTTATTTAAGAAAATTGACGTTTTAAGTCTCTGTTTCCAAATTCAAACGGATGTATCTTCGCCAATAATTGTCAGAAGTTAGAATTTCTTTCAACATTATGAAGCCCTTTTTATATATTTTGATTCTGCATCAAAAGCTGAAAATATGTAGTCTCGAAGTCATTTCGAGAAATTGACGTTTTAAGTTTCTGTTTCCAAATTCAAACGGATGTATCTTCGCCAATAATTGTCAGAAGTTAGAATTTCTTTCAACATTATGAAGCCCTTTTTATATATTTTGACTCTGCATCAAAAGCTGAAAATATGTAGTCTCGAAGTCATTTCGAGAAATTGACGTTTTAAGTTTCTGTTTCCAAATTCAAACGGATGTATCTTCGCCAATAATTGTCAGAAGTTAGAATTTCTTTCAACATTATGAAGCCCTTTTTATATATTTTGACTCTGCATCAAAAGCTGAAAATATGTAGTCTCGAAGTCATTTCGAGAAATTGACGTTTTAAGTTTCTGTTTCCAAATTCAAACGGATGTATCTTCGCCAATAATTGTCAGAAGTTAGAATTTCTTTCAACATTATGAAGCCCTTTTTATATATTTTGACTCTGCATCAAAAGCTGAAAATATGTAGTCTCGAAGTCATTTCGAGAAATTGACGTTTTAAGTTTCTGTTTCCAAATTCAAACGGATGTATCTTCGCCAATAATTGTCAGAAGTTAGAATTTCTTTCAACATTATGAAGCCCTTTTTATATATTTTGACTCTGCATCAAAAGCTGAAAATATGTAGTCTCGAAGTCATTTCGAGAAATTGACGTTTTAAGTTTCTGTTTCCAAATTCAAACGGATGTATCTTCGCCAATAATTGTCAGAAGTTAGAATTTCTTTCAACATTATGAAGCCCTTTTTATATATTTTGATTCTGCATCAAAAGCTGAAAATATGTAGTCTCGAAGTCATTTCGAGAAATTGACGTTTTAAGTTTCTGTTTCCAAATTCAAACGGATGTATCTTCGCCAATAATTGTCAGAAGTTAGAATTTCTTTCAACATTATGAAGCCCTTTTTATATATTTTGACTCTGCATCAAAAGCTGAAAATATGTAGTCTCGAAGTCATTTCGAGAAATTGACGTTTTAAGTTTCTGTTTCCAAATTCAAACGGATGTATCTTCGCCAATAATTGTCAGAAGTTAGAATTTCTTTCAACATTATGAAGCCCTTTTTATATATTTTGACTCTGCATCAAAAGCTGAAAATATGTAGTCTCGAAGTCATTTCGAGAAATTGACGTTTTAAGTTTCTGTTTCCAAATTCAAACGGATGTATCTTCGCCAATAATTGTCAGAAGTTAGAATTTCTTTCAACATTATGAAGCCCTTTTTATATATTTTGATTCTGCATCAAAAGCTGAAAATATGTAGTCTCGAAGTCATTTCGAGAAATTGACGTTTTAAGTTTCTGTTTCCAAATTCAAACGGATGTATCTTCGCCAATAATTGTCAGAAGTTAGAATTTCTTTCAACATTATAAAGCCCTTTTTATATATTTTGATTCTGCATCAAAAGCTGAAAATATGTAGTCTCGAAGTCATTTCGAGAAATTGGCGTTTTAAGTTTCTTTTTCCCAAATTCAAACGGATGTATCTTCGCCAATAATTGTCAGAAGTTAGAATTTCTTTCAACATTATGAAGCCCTTTTTATATATTTTGACTCTGCATCAAAAGCTGAAAATATGTAGTCGCGAAGTCATTTCGAGAAATTGACGTTTTAAGTTTCTGTTTCCAAATTCAAACGGATGTATCTTCGCCAATAATTGTCAGAAGTCAGAATTTCTTCCAACATTATGAAGCCCTTTTTATATATTTTGACTCTGCATCAAAAGCTGAAAATATGTAGTCTCGAAGTCATTTCGAGAAATTGACGTTTTAAGTTTCGGTTTCCAAATTCAAACGGATGTATCTTCGCCAATAATTGTCAGAAGTTAGAATTTCTTTCAACATTATGAAGCCCTTTTTATATATATTTTGACTCTGCATCAAAAGCTGAAAATATGTAGTCTCGAAGTCATTTCGAGAAATTGACGTTTTAAGTTTCTGTTTCCAAATTCAAACGGATGTATCTTCGCCAATAATTGTCAGAAGTTAGAATTTCTTTCAACATTATGAAGCCCCTTTTTATATATTTTGATTCTGCATCAAAAGCTGAAAATATGTAGTCTCGAAGTCATTTCGAGAAATTGACGTTTTAAGTTTCTGTTTCCAAATTCAAACGGATGTATCTTCGCCAATAATTGTCAGAAGTTAGAATTTCTTTCAACATTATGAAGCCCTTTTTATATATTTTGATTCTGCATCAAAAGCTGAAAATATGTAGTCTCGAAGTCATTTCGAGAAATTGACGTTTTAAGTTTCTGTTTCCAAATTCAAACGGATGTATCTTCGCCAATAATTGTCAGAAGTTAGAATTTCTTTCAACATTATGAAGCCCTTTTTATATATTTTGACTCTGCATCAAAAGCTGAAAATATGTAGTCTCGAAGTCGTTTCAAAAAATCGACGTTTTAAGTTTCTGTTTCCAAATTCAAACGGATGTATCTTCGCCAATAATTGTCAGAAGTTAGAATTTCTTTCAACATTATGAAGCCCTTTTTATATATTTTGATTCTGCATCAAAAGCTGAAAATATGTAGTCTCGAAGTCATTTCGAGAAATTGACGTTTTAAGTTTCTGTTTCCAAATTCAAACGGATGTATCTTCGCCAATAATTGTCAGAAGTCAGAATTTCTTTCAACATTATGAAGCCCTTTTTATATATTTTGACTCTGCATCAAAAGCTGAAAATATGTAGTCTGGAAGTCATTTCGAGAAATTGACGTTTTAAGTTTCTGTTTCCAAATTCAAACGGATGTATCTTCGCCAATAATTGTCAGAAGTTAGAATTTCTTTCAACATTATGAAGCCCTTTTTATATATTTTGATTCTGCATCAAAAGCTGAAAATATGTAGTCTCGAAGTCATTTCGAGAAATTGACGTTTTAAGTTTCTGTTTCCAAATTCAAACGGATGTATCTTCGTCAATAATTGTCAGAAGTTAGAATTTCTTTCAACATTATGAAGCCCTTTTTATATATTTTGACTCTGCATCAAAAGCTGAAAATATGTAGTCTCGAAGTCATTTCGAGAAATTGACGTTTTAAGTTTCTGTTTCCAAATTCAAACGGATGTATCTTCGCCAATAATTGTCAGAAGTTAGAATTTCTTTCAACATTATGAAGCCCTTTTTATATATTTTGATTCTGCATCAAAAGCTAAAAATATGTAGTCTCGAAGTCATTTCGAGAAATTGACGTTTTAAGTTTCTGTTTCCAAATTCAAACGGATGTATCTTCGCCAATAATTGTCAGAAGTTAGAATTTCTTTCAACATTATGAAGCCCTTTTTATATATTTTGACCCTGCATCAAAAGCTGAAAATATGTAGTTTCGAAGTCATTTCGAGAAATTGACGTTTTAAGTTTCTGTTTCCAAATTCAAACGGATGTATCTTCGCCAATAATTGTCAGAAGTTAGAATTTCTTTCAACAATATGAAGCCCTTTTTATATATTTTGACTCTGCTTCAAAAGCTGAAAATATGTAGTCTCGAAGTCATTTCGAGAAATTGACGTTTTGAGTTTCTGTTTCCAAATTCAAACGGATGTATCTTCGCCAATAATTGTCAGAAGTTAGAATTTCTTTCAACATTATGAAGCCCTTTTTTATATATTTTGATTCTGCATCAAAAGCTGAAAATATGTAGTCTCGAAGTCATTTCAAGAAATTGACGTTTTAAGTTTCTGTTTCCAAATTCAAACGGATGTATCTTCGCCAATAATTGTCAGAAGTTAGAATTTCTTTCAACATTATAAACCCCTTTTTATATATTTTGATTCTGCATCAAAAGCTGAAAATATGTAGTCTCGAAGTCATTTCGAGATATTGGCGTTTTAAGTTTCTTTTCCCAAATTCAAACGGATGTATCTTCGCCAATAATTGTCAGAAGTTAGAATTTCTTTCAACATTATGAACCCCTTTTTATATATTTTGATTCTGCATCAAAAGCTGAAATAATGTAGTCTCGAAGTCATTTCGAGAAATTGACGTTTTAAGTTTCTGTTTCCAAATTCAAACGGATGTATCTTCGCCAATAATTGTCAGAAGTTAGAATTTCTTTCAACATTATGAAGCCCTTTTTATATATTTTGACTCTGCATCAAAAGCTGAAAATATGTAGTCGCGAAGTCATTTCGAGAAATTGACGTTTTAAGTTTCGGTTTCCAAATTCAAACGGATGTATCTTCGCCAATAATTGCCAGAAGTTAGAATTTCTTTCAACATTATGAAGCCCTTTTTATATATTTTGACTCTGCTTCAAAAGCTGAAAATATGTAGTCTCGAAGTCATTTCGAGAAATTGACGTTTTAAGTTTCTGTTTCCAAATTCAAACGGATGTATCTTCGCCAATAATTGTCAGAAGTTAGAATTTCTTTCAACATTATGAACCCCCTTTTATATATTTTGATTCTGCATCAAAAGCTAAAAATATGTAGTCTTGAAGTCGTTTCGAGAAATCGACGTTGTAAGTTTCTGTTTCCAAATTCAAACAGATGTATCTTCGCCAATAATTGTCAGAAGTTAGAATTTCTTTCAACATTATGAAGCCCTTTTTATATATTTTGATTCTGCATCAAAAGCTGAAAATATGTAGTCTCGAAGTCATTTCGAGAAATTGACGTTTTAAGTTTCTGTTTCCAAATTCAAACGGATGTATCTTCGCCAATAATTGTCAGAAGTTAGAATTTCTTTCAACATTATGAACCCCATTTTATATATTTTGACTCTGCATCAAAAGCTGAAAATATGTAGTCTCGAAGTCGTTTCGAGAAATTGACGTTTTAAGTTTCTGTTTCCAAATTCAAACGGATGTATCTTCGCCAATAATTGTCAGAAGTTAGAATTTCTTTCAACATTATGAAGCCCTTTTTATATATTTTGATTCTGCATCAAAAGCTGAAAATATGTAGTCTCGAAGTCATTTCGAGAAATTGACGTTTTAAGTTTCTGTTTCCAAATTCAAACGGATGTATCTTCGCCAATAATTGTCAGAAGTTAGAATTTCTTTCAACATTATGAAGCCCTTTTTATATATTTTGACTCTGCATCAAAAGCTGAAAATATGTAGTCTCGAAGTCATTTCGAGAAATTGACGTTTTAAGTTTCGGTTTCCAAATTCAAACGGATGTATCTTCGCCAATAATTGTCAGAAGTTAGAATTTCTTTCAACATTATGAAGCCCTTTTTATATATTTTGATTCTGCATCAAAAGCTGAAAATATGTAGTCTCGAAGTCATTTCAAGAAATTGACGTTTTAAGTTTCTGTTTCCAAATTCAAACGGATGTATCTTCGCCAATAATTGTCAGAAGTTAGAATTTCTTTCAACATTATGAACCCCTTTTTATATATTTTGATTCTGCATCAAAAGCTGAAAATATGTAGTCTCGAAGTCATTTCGAGATATTGGCGTTTTAAGTTTATTTTCCCAAATTCAAACGGATGTATCTTCGCCAATAATTGTCAGAAGTTAGAATTTCTTTCAACATTATGAAGCCCTTTTTATATATTTTGATTCTGCATCAAAAGCTGAAAAAATGTAGTCTCGAAGTCATTTCGAGAAATTGACGTTTTAAGTTTCTGTTTCCAAATTCAAACGGATGTATCTTCGCCAATAATTGTCAGAAGTTAGAATTTCTTTCAACATTATGAAGCCCTTTTTATTATAATTTGACTCTGCATCAAAAGCTGAAAATATGTAGTCGCGAAGTCATTTCGAGAAATTGACGTTTCAAGTTTCTGTTTCCAAATTCAAACGGATGTATCTTCGCCAATAATTGCCAGAAGTTAGAATTTCTTTCAACATTATGAAGCCCTTTTTATATATTTTGACTCTGCATCAAAAGCTGAAAATATGTAGTCTCGAAGTCATTTCGAGAAATTGACGTTTTAAGTTTCTGTTTCCAAATTCAAACGGATGTATATTCGCCAATAATTGTCAGAAGTTAGAATTTCTTTCAACATTATGAAGCCCTTTTTATATATTTTGATTCTGCATCAAAAGCTAAAAATATGTAGTCTCGAAGTCATTTCGAGAAATTGACGTTGTAAGTTTCTGTTTCCAAATTCAAACGGATGTATCTTCGCCAATAATTGTCAGAAGTTAGAATTTCTTTCAACATTATGAAGCCCTTTTTATATATTTTGACTCTGCTTCAAAAGCTGAAAATATGTAGTCGCGAAGTCATTTCGAGCAATTGACGTTTTAAGTTTCTGTTTCCAAATTCAAACGGATGTATCTTCGCCAATAATTGTCAGAAGTTAGAATTTCTTTCAACATTATGAAGCCCTTTTTATATATTTTGATTCTGCATCAAAAGCTGAAAATATGTAGTCTTGAAGTCATTTCGAGAAATCGACGTTTCAAGTTTCTGTTTCCAAATTCAAACGGATGTATCTTCGCCAACAATTGTCTGAAGTTAGAATTTATTTCAACATTTTGAAGCCCTTTTTATATATTTTGATTCTGCATCAAAAGCTGAAAATATGTAGTCTCGAAGTCATTTCGAGAAATTGACGTTTTAAGTTTCTGTTTCCAAATTCAAACGGATGTATCTTCGCCAATAATTGTCAGAAGTTAGAATTTCTTTCAACATTATGAAGCCCTTTTTATATATTTGGACTATGCATCAAAAGCTGAAAATATGTAGTCTGGAAGTCATTTCGAGAAATTGACGTTTTAAGTTTCGGTTTCCAAATTCAAACGGATGTATCTTCGCCAATAATTGTCAGAAGTTAGAATTTCTTTCAACATTATGAAGCCCTTTTTATATATTTTGACTCTGCTTCAAAAGCTGAAAATATGTAGTCTCGAAGTCATTTCGAGAAATTGACGTTTTAAGTTTCTGTTTCCAAATTCAAATGGATGTATCTTCGTCAATAATTGTCAGAAGTTAGAATTTCTTTCAACATTATGAAGCCCTTTTTATATATTTTGATTCTGCATCAAAAGCTGAAAATATGTAGTCTCGAAGTCATTTCGAGAAATCGACGTTTTAAGTTTCTGTTTCCAAATTCAAACGGATGTATCTTTCGCCAATAATTGTCAGAAAGTTAGAATTTCTTTCAACATTATGAAGCCCGTTTTATATATTTTGACCCAGCATCAAAAGCTGAAAATATGTAGTCTCGAAGTCATTTCGAGAAATTGACGTTTTAAGTTTCTGTTTCCAAATTCAAACGGATGTATATTCGCCAATAATTGTCAGAAGTTAGAATTTCTTTCAACATTATGAAGCCCTTTTTATATATTTTGACCCTGCATCAAAAGCTGAAAATATGTAGTCTTGAAGTCATTTCGAGAAATCGACGTTTTAAGTTTCTGTTTCCAAATTCAAACGGATGTATCGTCGCCAATAATTGTCAGAAGTTAGAATTTCTTTCAACATAATGAAGCCCTTTTTATATATTTTGACTCTGCATCAAAAGCTGAAAATATGTAGTCTCGAAGTCATATCGAGAAATTGACGTTTTAAGTTTCTGTTTCCAAATTCAAACGGATGTATCTTCGCCAATAATTGTCAGAAGTTAGAATTTCTTTCAACATTATGAACCCCTTTTTATATATTTTGATTCTGCATCAAAAGCTGAAAATATGTAGTCTCGAAGTCATTTCGAGATATTGGCGGTTTAAGTTTCTTTTCCCAAATTCAAACGGATGTATCTTCGCCAATAATTGTCAGAAGTCAGAATTTCTTTCAACATTATGAAGCCCTTTTTATATATTTTGATTCTGCATCAAAAGCTGAAAATATGTAGTCTCGAAGTCATTTCGAGAAATCGACGTTTTAAGTTTCTGTTGCCAAATTCAAACGGATGTATCTTCGCCAATAATTATCAGAAGTTAGAATTTCTTTCAACATTATGAACCCCTTTTTATATATTTTGATTCTGCATCAAAAGCTGAAAATATGTAGTCTCGAAGTCATTTCGAGATATTGGCGGTTTAAGTTTCTTTTCCCAAATTCAAACGGATGTATCTTCGCCAATAATTGTCAGAAGTTAGAATTTCTTTCAACATTATGAAGCCCTTTTTATATATTTTGATTCTGCATCAAAAGCTGAAAATATGTAGTCTCGAAGTCATTTCGAGAAATCGACGTTTTAAGTCTCTGTTTCCAAATTCAAACGGATGTATCTTCGCCAATAATTGTCAGAAGTCAGAATTTCTTTCAACATTATGAAGCCCTTTTTATATATTTTGATTCTGCATCAAAAGCTGAAAATATGTAGTCTCGAAGTCATTTCGAGAAATTGACGTTTTAAGTTTCTGTTTCCAAATTCAAACGGATGTATCTTCGCCAATAATTGTCAGAAGTCAGAATTTCTTTCAACATTATGATGCCCTTTTTATATATTTTGATTCTGCATAAAAAGCTGAAAATATGTAGTCTCGAAGTCATTTCGAGATATTGGCGGTTTAAGTTTCTTTTCCCAAATTCAAACGGATGTATCTTTGCCAATAATGTCAGAAGTCAGAATTTCTTTCAACATTATGAAGCCCTTTTTATATATTTTGACTCTGCATTAAAAAGCTGAAAATATGTAGTCGCGAAGTCATTCCGAGAAAGTGACGTTTTAAGTTTCGGTTTCCAAATTCAACCTGATGTATCTTCGCCAATAATTGTCATATGTTAGAATTTCTTTCAACATTATGAAGCCCTTTTTATATATTTTGATTCTGCATCAAAAGCTGAAAATATGTAGTCTCGAAGTCATTTCGAGATATTGGCGGTTTAAGTTTCTTTTCCAAAATTCATACGGATGTATCTTCGCCAATAATTGTCAGAAGTCAGAATTTCTTTCAACATTATGAAGCCCTTTTTATATATTTTGACTCTGCATCAAAAGCTGAAAATATGTAGTCGCGAAGTCATTTCGAGAAATTTACGTTTTAAGTTTCGGTTTCCAAATTCAAGCGGATGTATCTTCGCCAATAATTGTCAGAATTTCTTTCAACATTATGAAGCCCTTTTTATATATTTTGACTATGCATCAAAAGCTGAAAATATGTAGTCTCGAAGTCATTTCGAGAAATTGACGTTTTAAGTTTCTGTTTCCAAATTCAAATGGATGTATCTTCGCCAATAATTGTCAGAAGTTAGAATTTCTTTCAACATTATGAAGCCCTTTTTTTATATATTTTGATTCTGCATCAAAAGCTGAAAATATGTAGTCTGGAAGTCATTTCGAGAAATTGACGTTTTAAGTTTCTGTTTCCAAATTCAAACGGATGTATCTTCGCCAATAATTGTCAGAAGTTAGAATTTCTTTCAACATTATGAAGCCCTTTTTATATATTTTGACTCTGCATCAAAAGCTGAAAATATGTAGTCTCGAAGTCATTTCGAGAAATTTACGTTTTAAGTTTCTGTTTCCAAATTCAAACGGATGTATCTTCGCCAATAATTATCAGAAGTTAGAATTTCTTTCAACATTATGAAGCCCTTTTTATATATTTTGACTCTGCATCAAAAGCTGAAAATATGTAGTCGCGAAGTCATTTCGAGAAATTGACGTTTTAAGTTTCGGTTTCCAAATTCAAACGGATGTATCTTCGCCAATAATTGGCAGAAGTCAGAATTTATTTCAACATTATGAAGCCCTTTTTATATATTTTGACTCTGCATCAAAAGCTGAAAATATGTAGTCTCGAAGTCATTTCGAGAAATTGACGTTTTAAGTTTCTGTTTCCAAATTCAAACGGATGTATCTTCGCCAATAATTGTCAGAAGTTAGAATTTCTTTCAACATTATGAAGCCCTTTTTATATATTTTGACTCTACATCAAAAGCTGAAAATATGTAGTCTCGAAGTCATTTCGAGAAATTGACGTTTTAAGTTTCTGTTTCCAAATTCAAACGGATGTATCTTCGCCAATAATTGTCAGAAGTTAGAATTTCTTTCAACATTATGAAGCCCTTTTTATATATCTTGATTCTGCATCAAAAGCTGAAAATATGTAGTCTCGAAGTCATTTCGAGAAATTGACGTTTTAAGTTTCTGTTTCCAAATTCAAACGGATGTATCTTCGCCAATAATTGTCAAAAGTTAGAATTTCTTTCAACATTATGAAGCCCTTTTTATATATTTTGACCCTGCATCAAAAGCTGAAAATATGTAGTCTCGAAGTCATTTCAAGAAATTGACGTTTTAAGTTTCTGTTTCCAAATTCAAACGGATGTATCTTCGCCAATAATTGTCAGAAGTTAGAATTTCTTTCAACATTATGAAGCCCTTATTATATATTTTGACTATGCATCAAAAGCTGAAAATATGTAGTCTCGAAGTCATTTCGAGAAATTGACGTTTTAAGTTTCTGTTTCCAAATTCAAACGGATGTATCTTCGCCAATAATTGTCAGAAGTTAGAATTTCTTTCAACATTATGAAGCCCTTTTTATATATTTTGACTCTGCATCAAAAGCTGAAAATATGTAGTCGCGAAGTCATTTCGAGAAATTGACGTTTTAAGTTTCTGTTTCCAAATTCAAACGGATGTATCTTCGCCAATAATTGTCAGAAGTTAGAATTTCTTTCAACATTATGAACCCCTTTTTATATATTTTGATTCTGCATCAAAAGCTGAAAATATGTAGTCTCGAAGTCATTTCGAGATATTGGCGGTTTAAGTTTCTTTTCCCAAATTCAAACGGATGTATCTTCGCCAATAATTGTCAGAAGTCAGAATTTCTTTCAACATTATGAAGCCCTTTTTATATATTTTGACCCTGCATCAAAAGCTGAAAATATGTAGTCTCGAAGTCATTTCGAGAAATCGACGTTTTAAGTTTCTGTTGCCAAATTCAAACGGATGTATCTTCGCCAATAATTGTCAGAAGTTTGAATTTCTTTCAACATTATGAAGCCCTTTTTATATATTTTGACTCTGCTTCAAAAGCTGAAAATATGTAGTCTCGAAGTCATTTCGAACAATTGACGTTTTAAGTTTCTGTTTCCAAATTCAAACGGATGTATCTTCGCCAATAATTGTCAGAAGTTAGAATTTCTTTCAACATTATGAACCCCTTTTTATATATTTTGATTCTGCATCAAAAGCTGAAAATATGTAGTCTCGAAGTCATTTCGAGATATTGGCGGTTTAAGTTTCTTTTCCCAAATTCAAACGGATGTATCTTCGCCAATAATTGTCAGAAGTTAGAATTTCTTTCAACATTATGAAGCCCTTTTTATATATTTTGATTCTGCATCAAAAGCTGAAAATATGTAGTCTCGAAGTCATTTCGAGAAATCGACGTTTTAAGTCTCTGTTTCCAAATTCAAACGGATGTATCTTCGCCAATAATTGTCAGAAGTCAGAATTTCTTTCAACATTATGAAGCCCTTTTTATATATTTTGATTCTGCATCAAAAGCTGAAAATATGTAGTCTCGAAGTCATTTCGAGAAATTGACGTTTTAAGTTTCTGTTTCCAAATTCAAACGGATGTATCTTCGCCAATAATTGTCAGAAGTCAGAATTTCTTTCAACATTATGATGCCCTTTTTATATATTTTGACCCTGCATAAAAAGCTGAAAATATGTAGTCTCGAAGTCATTTCGAGATATTGGCGGTTTAAGTTTCTTTTCCCAAATTCAAACGGATGTATCTTTGCCAATAATGTCAGAAGTCAGAATTTCTTTCAACATTATGAAGCCCTTTTTATATATTTTAACTCTGCATTAAAAAGCTGAAAATATGTAGTCGCGAAGTCATTCCGAGAAAGTGACGTTTTAAGTTTCGGTTTCCAAATTCAACTGGATGTATCTTCGCCAATAATTGTCAGAAGTCAGAATTTCTTTCAACATTATGAAGCCCTTTTTATATATTTTGACCCTGCATCAAAAGCTGAAAATATGTAGTCTCGAAGTCATTTCGAGAAATCGACGTTTTAAGTTTCTGTTGCCAAATTCAAACGGATGTATCTTCGCCAATAATTGTCAGAAGTTAGAATTTCTTTCAACATTATGAAGCCCTTTTTATATATTTTGACTCTGCTTCAAAAGCTGAAAATATGTAGTCTCGAAGTCATTTCGAACAATTGACGTTTTAAGTTTCTGTTTCCAAATTCAAACGGATGTATCTTCGCCAATAATTGTCAGAAGTCAGAATTTCTTTCAACATTATGAAGCCCTTTTTATATATTTTGATTCTGCATCAAAAGCTGAAAATATGTAGTCTCGAAGTCATTTCGAGAAATTGACGTTTTAAGTTTCTGTTTCCAAATTCAAACGGATGTATCTTCGCCAATAATTGTCAGAAGTCAGAATTTCTTTCAACATTATGAAGCCCTTTTTATATATTTTGATTCTGCATAAAAAGCTGAAAATATGTAGTCTCGAAGTCATTTCGAGATATTGGCGGTTTAAGTTTCTTTTCCCAAATTCAAACGGATGTATCTTTGCCAATAATTGTCAGAAGTCAGAATTTCTTTCAACATTATGAAGCCCTTTTTATATATTTTGACTCTGCATTAAAAAGCTGAAAATATGTAGTCGCGAAGTCATTCCGAGAAAGTGACGTTTTAAGTTTCGGTTTCCAAATTCAACTGGATGTATCTTCGCCAATAATTGTCAGAAGTCAGAATTTCTTTCAACATTATGAAGCCCTTTTTATATATTTTGATTCTGCATCAAAAGCTGAAAATATGTAGTCTCGAAGTCATTTCGAGAAATTGACGTTTTAAGTTTCTGTTTCCAAATTCAAACGGATGTATCTTCGCCAATAATTGTCAGAAGTTAGAATTTCTTTCAACATTATGAACCCCTTTTTATATATTTTGATTCTGCATAAAAATCTGAAAATATGTAGTCTCGAAGTCATTTCGAGATATTGGCGTTTTAAGTTTCTTTTCCCAAATTCAAACGGATGTATCTTCGCCAATAATTGTCAGAATTCTGAATTTCTTTCAACATTATGAAGCCCTTTTTATATATTTTGATTCTGCATCAAAAGCTGAAAATATGTAGTCTCGAAGTCATTTCGAGAAATTGACGTTTTAAGTTTCTGTTTCCAAATTCAAACGGATGTATCTTCGCCAATAATTGTCAGAAGTTAGAATTTCTTTCAACATTATGAACCCCTTTTTATATATTTTGATTCTGCATCAAAAGCTGAAAATATGTAGTCGCGAAGTCATTTCGAGAAATTGACGTTTTAAGTTTCGGTTTCCAAATTCAACCGGATGTATCTTCGCCAATAATTGTCAGAAGTTAGAATTTCTTTCAACATTATGAAGCCCTTTTTATATATTTTGACTCTGCATCAAAAGCTGAAAATATGTAGTCTCGAAGTCATTTCGAGAAATTGACGTTTTAAGTTTCGGTTTCCAAATTCAAACGGATGTATCTTCGCCAATAATTGTCAGAAGTTAGAATTTCTTTCAACATTATGAAGTCCTTTTTATATATTTTGACTCTGCATCAAAAGCTGAAAATATGTAGTCTCGAAGTCATTTCGAGAAATTGACGTTTTAAGTTTCGGTTTCCAAATTCAAACGGATGTATCGTCGCCAATAATTGTCAGAAGTTAGAATTTCTTTCAACATTATGATGCCCTTTTTATATATTTTGACTCTGCATCAAAAGCTGAAAATATGTAGTCTCGAAGTCATTTCGAGAAATTGACGTTTTAAGTTTCTGTTTCCAAATTCAAACGGATGTATCTTCGCCAATAATTGTCAAAAGTTAGAATTTCTTTCAACATTATGAAGCCCTTTTTATATATTTTGACTCTGCATCAAAAGCTGAAAATATGTAGTCTCGAAGTCATTTCGAGAAATTAACGTTTTAAGTTTCTGTTTCCAAATTCAAACGGATGTATCTTCGCCAATAATTGTCAGAAGTTAGAATTTCTTTCAATAATTGTCAGAAGTTATTATATATTTTGACTATGCATCAAAAGCTGAAAATATGTAGTCTCGAAGTCATTTCGAGAAATTTACGTTTTAAGTTTCTGTTTCCAAATTCAAACGGATGTATCTTCGTCAATAATTGTCAGAAGTTAGAATTTCTTTCAACATTATGAAGCCCTTTTTATATATTTTGACTCTGCATCAAAAGCTGAAAATATGTAGTCGCGAAGTCATTTCGAGAAATTGACGTTTTAAGTTTCTGTTTCCAAATTCAAATGGATGTATCTTCGCCAATAATTGTCAGAACTTAGAATTTCTTTCAACATTATGAAGCCCTTTTTATATATTTTGATTCTGCATCAAATGCTGAAAATATGTAGTCTCGAAGTCATTTCGAGAAATTGACGTTTTAAGTTTCTGTTTCCAAATTCAAACGGATGTATCTTCGCCAATAATTGTCAGAAGTCAGAATTTCTTTCAACATTATGAAGCCCTTTTTATATATTTTGACCCTGCATCAAAAGCTGAAAATATGTAGTCTCGAAGTCATTTCGAGAAATCGACGTTTTAAGTTTCTGTTGCCAAATTCAAACGGATGTATCTTCGCCAATAATTGTCAGAAGTTAGAATTTCTTTCAACATTATGAAGCCCTTTTTATATATTTTGACTCTGCTTCAAAAGCTGAAAATATGTAGTCTCGAAGTCATTTCGAACAATTGACGTTTTAAGTTTCTGTTTCCAAATTCAAACGGATGTATCTTCGCCAATAATTGTCAGAAGTTAGAATTTCTTGCAACATTATGAAGCCCTTTTTATATATTTTGATTCTGCATCAAAAGCTGAAAATATGTAGTCTCGAAGTCATTTCGAGATATTGGCGGTTTAAGTTTCTTTTCCCAAATTCAAACGGGTGTATCTTCGCCAATAATTGTCAGAAGTCAGAATTTCTTTCAACATTATGAAGCCCTTTTTATATATTTTGATTCTGCATCAAAAGCTGAAAATATGTAGTCTCGAAGTCATTTCGAGAAATTGACGTTTTAAGTTTCTGTTTCCAAATTCAAACGGATGTATCTTCGCCAATAATTGTCAAAAGTTAGAATTTCTTTCAACATTATGAAGCCCTTTTTATATATTTTGATTCTGCATCAAAAGCTGAAAATATGTAGTCTCGAAGTCATTTCGAGAAATTGACGTTTTAAGTTTCTGTTTCCAAATTCAAACGGATGTATCTTCGCCAATAATTGTCAGAAGTTAGAATTTCTATCAACATTATGAACCCCTTTTTATATATTTTGATTCTGCATAAAAAGCTGAAAATATGTAGTCTCGAAGTCATTTCGAGATATTGGCGGTTTAAGTTTCTTTTCCCAAATTCAAACGGATGTATCTTCGCCAATAATGTCAGAAGTCAGAATTTCTTTCAACATTATGAAGCCCTTTTTATATATTTTGACTCTGCATTAAAAAGCTGAAAATATGTAGTCGCGAAGTCATTCCGAGAAAGTGACGTTTTAAGTTTCGGTTTCCAAATTCAACTGGATGTATCTTCGCCAATAATTGTCAGAAGTCAGAATTTCTTTCAACATTATGAAGCCCTTTTTATATATTTTGATTCTGCATCAAAAGCTGAAAATATGTAGTCTCGAAGTCATTTCGAGAAATTTACGTTTTAAGTTTCGGTTTCCAAATTCAAACGGATGTATCTTCGCCAATAATTGTCAGAAGTTAGAATTTCTTTCAAAATTATGAACCCCTTTTTATATATTTTGATTCTGCATAAAAAGCTGAAAATATGTAGTCGCGAAGTCATTTCGAGAAATTTACGTTTTAAGTTTCGGTTTCCAAATTCAAGCGGATGTATCTTCGCCAATAATTGTCAGCAGTTAGAATTTCTTTCAACATTATGAAGCCCTTTTTATATATTTTGATTCTGCATCAAAAGCTGAAAATATGTAGTCTTGAAGTCATTTCGAGAAATTGACGTTTTAAGTTTCTGTTTCCAAATTCAAACGGATGTATCTTCGCCAATAATTGTCAGAAGTCAGAATTTCTTTCAACATTATGAAGCCCTTTTTATATATTTTGATTCTGCATCAAAAGCTGAAAATATGTAGTCTCGAAGTCATTTCGAGAAATTGACGTTTTAAGTTTCTGTTTCCAAATTCAAACGGATGTATCTTCGCCAATAATTGTCAGAAGTTAGAATTTCTTTCAACATTATGAAGCCCTTTTTATATATTTTGATTCTGCATAAAAAGCTGAAAATATGTAGTCTTGAAGTCATTTCGAGAAATTGACGTTTTAACTTTCTTTTCCCAAATTCAAACGGATGTATCTTCGCCAATAATTGTCAGAAGTCAGAATTTCTTTCAACATTATGAAGCCCTTTTTATATATTTTGATTCTGCATCAAAAGCTGAAAATATGTAGTCTTGAAGTCATTTCGAGAAATTGACGTTTTAAGTTTCTGTTTCCAAATTCAAACGGATGTATCTTCGCCAATAATTGTCAGAAGTTAGAATTTCTTTCAACATTATGAACCCCTTTTTATATATTTTGATTCTGCATCAAAAGCTGAAAATATGTAGTCTCGAAGTCATTTCGAGATATTGGCGTTTTAAGTTTCTTTTCCCAAATTCAAACGGATGTATCTTCGCCAATAATTGTCAGAAGTCAGAATTTCTTTCAACATTATGAAGCCCTTTTTATATATTTTGATTCTGCATCAAAAGCTGAAAATATGTAGTCGCGAAGTCATTTCGAGAAATTGACGTTTTAAGTTTCGGTTTCCAAATTCAACCGGATGTATCTTCGCCAATAATTGTCAGAAGTTAGAATTTCTTTCAACATTATAAAGCCCTTTTTATATATTTTGATTCTGCATCAAAAGCTGAAAATATGTAGTCTCGAAGTCATTTCGAGAAATTGACGTTTTAAGTTTCTGTTTCCAAATTCAAACGGATGTATCTTCGCCAATAATTGTCAGAAGTTAAAATTTCTTTCAACATTATGAAGTCCTTTTTATATATTTTGACCCTGCATCAAAAGCTGAAAATATGTAGTCTCGAAGTCATTTCGAGAAATTGACGTTTTAAGTTTCGGTTTCCAAATTCAAACGGATGTATCTTCGCCAATAATTGTCAGAAGTTAGAATTTCTTTCAACATTATGAAGCCCTTTTTATATATTTTGACTATGCATCAAAAGTTGAAAATATGTAGTCTCGAAGTCATTTCGAGAAATTGACGTTTTAAGTTTCTGTTTCCAAATTCAAACGGATGTATCTTTGCCAATAATTGTCAGAAGTTAGAATTTCTTTCAACATTATGAAGCCCTTTTTATATATTTTGACTCTGCATCAAAAGCTGAAAATATGTAGTCTCGAAGTCATTTCGAGAAATTGACGTTTTAAGTTTCTGTTTCCAAATTCAAATGGATGTATCTTCGCCAATAATTGTCAGAAATTAGAATTTCTTTCAACATTATGAAGCCCTTTTTATATATTTTGATTCTGCATCAAAAGCTGAAAATATGTAGTCTCGAAGTCATTTCGCGAAAATGACGTTTTAAGTTTCTGTTTTCAAATTCAAACGGATGTATCTTCGCCAATAATTGTCAGAAGTTAGAATTTCTTTCAACATTATGAAGCCCTTTTTATATATTTTGATTCTGCATCAAAAGCTGAAAATATGTAGTCTTGAAGTCATTTCGAGAAATTGACGTTTTAAGTTTCTGTTTCCAAATTCAAACGGATGTATCTTCGCCAATAATTGTCAGAAGTTAGAATTTCTTTCAACATTATGAACCCCTTTTTATATATTTTGATTCTGCATAAAAAGCTGAAAATATGTAGTCTCGAAGTCATTTCGAGATATTGGCGTTTTAAGTTTCTTTTCCCAAATTCAAACGGATGTATCTTCGCCAATAATTGTCAGAAGTCAGAATTTCTTTCAACATTATGAAGCCCTTTTTATATATTTTGATTCTGCATCAAAAGCTGACAATATGTAGTCGCGAAGTCATTTCGAGAAATTGACGTTTTAAGTTTCGGTTTCCAAATTCAACCGGATGTATCTTCGCCAATAATTGTCAGAAGTTAGAATTTCTTTCAACATTATGAAGCCCTTTTTATATATTTTGATTCTGCATCAAAAGCTGAAAATATGTAGTCTCGAAGTCATTTCGAGAAATTGACGTTTTAAGTTTCTGTTTCCAAATTCAAACGGATGTATCTTCGCCAATAATTGTCAGAAGTTAAAATTTCTTTCAACATTATGAAGTCCTTTTTATATATTTTGACCCTGCATCAAAAGCTGAAAATATGTAGTCTCGAAGTCATTTCGAGAAATTGACGTTTTAAGTTTCGGTTTCCAAATTCAAACGGATGTATCTTCGCCAATAATTGTCAGAAGTTAGAATTTCTTTCAACATTATGAAGCCCTTTTTATATATTTTGACTATGCATCAAAAGCTGAAAATATGTAGTCTCGAAGTCATTTCGAGAAAGTGACGTTTTAAGTTTCTGTTTCCAAATTCAAACGGATGTATCTTTGCCAATAATTGTCAGAAGTTAGAATTTCTTTCAACATTATGAAGCCCTTTTTATATATTTTGACTCTGCATCAAAAGCTGAAAATATGTAGTCTCGAAGTCATTTCGAGAAATTTACGTTTTAAGTTTCTGTTTCCAAATTCAAATGGATGTATCTTCGCCAATAATTGTCAGAAATTAGAATTTCTTTCAACATTATGAAGCCCTTTTTATATATTTTGATTCTGCATCAAAAGCTGAAAATATGTAGTCTCGAAGTCATTTCGCGAAATTGACGTTTTAAGTTTCTGTTTTCAAATTCAAACGGATGTATCTTTGCCAATAATTGTCAGAAGTTAGAATTTCTTTCAACATTATGAAGCCCTTTTTATATATTTTGACTCTGCATCAAAAGCTGAAAATATGTAGTCGCGAAGTCATTTCGAGAAATTGACGTTTTAAGTTTCGGTTTCCAAATTCAACCGGATGTATCTTCGCCAATAATTGTCAGAAGTTAGAATTTCTTTCAACATTATGAAGCCCTTTTTATATATTTTGATTCTGCATCAAAAGCTGAAAATATGTAGTCTCGAAGTCATTTCGAGAAATTGACGTTTTAAGTTTCTGTTTCCAAATTCAAACGGATGTATCTTCGCCAATAATTGTCAGAAGTTAAAATTTCTTTCAACATTATGAAGCCCTTTTTATATATTTTGACCCTGCATCAAAAGCTGAAAATATGTAGTCTCGAAGTCATTTCGAGAAATTGACGTTTTAAGTTTCGGTTTCCAAATTCAAACGGATGTATCTTCGCCAATAATTGTCAGAAGTTAGAATTTCTTTCAACATTATGAAGCCCTTTTTATATATTTTGACTATGCATCAAAAGCTGAAAATATGTAGTCTCGAAGTCATTTCGAGAAAGTGACGTTTTAAGTTTCTGTTTCCAAATTCAAACGGATGTATCTTCGCCAATAATTGTCAGAAGTTAGAATTTCTTTCAACATTATGACGCCCTTTTTATATATTTGGACTATGCATCAAAAGCTGAAAATATGTAGTCTCGAAGTCATTTCGAGAAATTGACGTTTTAAGTTTCTGTTTCCAAATTCAAATGGATGTATCTTCGCCAATAATTGTCAGAAATTAGAATTTCTTTCAACATTATGAAGCCCTTTTTATATATTTTGATTCTGCATCAAAAGCTGAAAATATGTAGTCTCGAAGTCATTTCGCGAAATTGACGTTTTAAGTTTCTGTTTTCAAATTCAAACGGATGTATCTTTGCCAATAATTGTCAGAAGTTAGAATTTCTTTCAACATTATGAAGCCCTTTTTATATATTTTGACTCTGCATCAAAAGCTGAAAATATGTAGTCTCGAAGTCATTTCGAGAAATTGACGTTTTAAGTTTCTGTTTCCAAATTCAAACGGATGTATCTTCGCCAATAATTGTCAGAAGTTAGAATTTCTTTCAACATTATGAAGCCCTTTTTATATATTTTGACTCTGCATCAAAAGCTGAAAATATGTAGTCGCGAAGTCATTTCGAGAAATTGACGTTTTAAGTTTCGGTTTCCAAATTCAACCGGATGTATCTTCGCCAATAATTGGCAGAAGTCAGAATTTCTTTCAACATTATGAAGCCCTTTTTATATATTTTGATTCTGCATCAAAAGCTGAAAATATGTAGTCTCGAAGTCATTTCGAGAAATTGACGTTTTAAGTTTCAGTTACCAAATTCAAACGGATGTATCTTCGCCAATAATTGTCAGAAGTTAGAATTTCTTTCAACATTATGAAGCCCTTTTTATATATTTTGACTATGCATCAAAAGCTGAAAATATGTAGTCTCGAAGTCATTTCGAGAAATTGACGTTTTAACTTTCTTTTCCCAAATTCAAACGGATGTATCTTCGCCAATAATTGTCAGAAGTCAGAATTTCTTTCAACATTATGAAGCCCTTTTTATATATTTTGATTCTGCATCAAAAGCTGAAAATATGTAGTCTTGAAGTCATTTCGAGAAATTGACGTTTTAAGTTTCTGTTTCCAAATTCAAACGGATGTATCTTCGCCAATAATTGTCAGAAGTTAGAATTTCTTTCCACATTATGAACCCCTTTTTATATATTTTGACTATGCATCAAAAGCTGAAAATATGTAGTCGCGAAGTCATTTCGAGAAATTGACGTTTTAAGTTTCTGTTTCCAATTCAAACAGATGTATCTTCGCCAATAATTGTCAGAAGTTAGAATTTCTTTCAACATTATGAACCCCTTTTTATATATTTGATTCTGCATCAAAAGCTGAAAATATGTAGTCTCGAAGTCATTTCGAGAAATTGACGTTTTAAGTTTCTGTTTCCAAATTCAAACGGATGTATCTTCGCCAATAATTGTCAAAAGTTAAAATTTCTTTCAACATTATGAAGCCCTTTTTATATATTTTGACTCTGCATCAAAAGCTGAAAATATGTAGTCTCGAAGTCATTTCGAGAAATATGCGTTTTAAGTTTCTGTTTCCAAATTCAAACGGATGTATCTTCGCCAATAATTGTCAGAAGTTAGAATTTCTTTCAACATTATGAAGCCCTTTTTATATATTTTGACTATGCATCAAAAGCTGAAAATATGTAGTCTCGAAGTCATTTCGAGAAAGTGACGTTTTAAGTTTCTGTTTCCAAATTCAAACGGATGTATCTTTGCCAATAATTGTCAGAAGTTAGAATTTCTTTCAACATTATGAAGCCCTTTTTATATATTTTGACTCTGCATCAAAAGCTGAAAATATGTAGTCTCGAAGTCATTTCGAGAAATTGACGTTTTAAGTTTCTGTTTCCAAATTCAAATGGATGTATCTTCGCCAATAATTGTCAGAAATTAGAATTTCTTTCAACATTATGAAGCCCTTTTTATATATTTTGATTCTGCATCAAAAGCTGAAAATATGTAGTCTCGAAAGTCATTTCGAGAAATTGACGTTTTAAGTTTCTGTTTTCAAATTCAAACGGATGTATCTTCGCCAATAATTGTCAGAAGTTAGAATTTCTTTCAACATTATGAAGCCCTTTTTATATATTTTGACTCTGCATCAAAAGCTGAAAATATGTAGTCTCGAAGTCATTTCGAGAAATTGACGTTTTAAGTTTCTGTTTCCAAATTCAAACGGATGTATCTTCGCCAATAATTGTCAGAAGTTAGAATTTCTTTCAACATTATGAAGCCCTTTTTATATATTTTGACTCTGCATCAAAAGCTGAAAATATGTAGTCTTGAAGTCATTTCGAGAAATTGACGTTTTAAGTTTCTGTTTCCAAATTCAAATGGATGTATCTTCGCCAATAATTGTCAGAAATTAGAATTTCTTTCAACATTATGAAGCCCTTTTTATATATTTTGATTCTGCATCAAAAGCTGAAAATATGTAGTCTCGAAGTCATTTCGAGATATTGGCGGCTTAAGTTTCTTTTCCCAAATTCAAACAGATGTATCTTCGCCAATAATTGTCAGAAGTTAGAATTTCTTTCAACATTATGAAGCCCTTTTTATATATTTTGATTCTGCATCAAAAGCTGAAAATATGTAGTCTCGAAGTCATTTCGAGAAATTGACGTTTTAAGTTTCTGTTTCCAAATTCAAACGGATGTATCTTCGCCAATAATTGTCAGAAGTTAAAATTTCTTTCAACATTATGAAGTCCTTTTTATATATTTTGACCCTGCATCAAAAGCTGAAAATATGTAGTCTCGAAGTCATTTCGAGAAATTGACGTTTTAAGTTTCGGTTTCCAAATTCAAACGGATGTATCTTCGCCAATAATTGTCAGAAGTTAGAATTTCTTTCAACATTATGAAGCCCTTTTTATATATTTTGACTCTGCTTCAAAAGCTGAAAATATGTAGTCTCGAAGTCATTTCGAGAAATTGACGTTTTAAGTTTCTGTTTCCAAATTCAAACGGATGTATCTTTGCCAATAATTGTCAGAAGTTAGAATTTTTTTCAACATTATGAAGCCCTTTTTATATATTTTGACTATGCATCAAAAGCTGAAAATATGTAGTCTCGAAGTCATTTCGAGAAATTGACGTTTTAAGTTTCTGTTTCCAAATTCAAACGGATGTATCTTCGCCAATAATTGTCAGAAGTTAGAATTTCTTTCAACATTATGAAGCTCTTTTTATATATTTTGACTCTGCATCAAAAGCTGAAAATATGTAGTCTCGAAGTCATTTCGAGAAATTGACGTTTTAAGTTTCTGTTTTCAAATTCAAACGGATGTATCTTCGCCAATAATTGTCAGAAGTTAGAATTTCTTTCAACATTATGAAGCCCTTTTTATATATTTTGACTCTGCATCAAAAGCTGAAAATATGTAGTCTCGAAGTCATTTCGAGAAATTGACGTTTTAAGTTTCTGTTTCCAAATTCAAACGGATGTATCTTCGCCAATAATTGTCAGAAGTTAGAATTTCTTTCAACATTATGAAGCCCTTTTTTATATATTTTGACTCTGCATCAAAAGCTGAAAATATGTAGTCGCGAAGTCATTTCGAGAAATTGACGTTTTAAGTTTCGGTTTCCAAATTCAACCGGATGTATCTTCGCCAATAATTGGCAGAAGTCAGAATTTCTTTCAACATTATGAAGCCCTTTTTATATATTTTGATTCTGCATCAAAAGCTGAAAATATGTAGTCTCGAAGTCATTTCGAGAAATTGACGTTTTAAGTTTCTGTTTCCAAATTCAAACGGATGTATCTTCGCCAATAATTGTCAGAAGTTAGAATTTTCTTTCAACATTATGAACCCCTTTTTATATATTTTGACTCTGCATCAAAAAGCTGAAAATATGTAGTCTCGAAGTCATTTCGAGAAATTGGCGTTTTAAAGTTTCTGTTCCCAAAATCCAAACGGATGTATCTTCGCCAATAATTGTCAGAAGTCAGAATTTCTTTCAACATTATGAAGCCCTTTTTATATATTTTGATTCTGCATCAAAAGCTGAAAATATGTAGTCGCGAAGTCATTTCGAGAAATTGACGTTTTAAGTTTCTGTTTCCAAATTCAACCGGATGTATCTTCGCCAATAATTGTCAGAAGTTAGAATTTCTTTCAACATTATGAAGCCCTTTTTATATATTTTGATTCTGCATCAAAAGCTGTAAATATGTAGTCTTGAAGTCATTTCGAGAAATTGACGTTTTAAGTTTCTATTTCCAAATTCAAACGGATGTATCTTCGCCAATAATTGTCAGAAGTTAGAATTTCTTTCAACATTATGAAGCCCTTTTTATATATTTTGATTCTGCATCAAAAGCTGAAAATATGTAGTCTCGAAGTCATTTCGAGAAATTGACGTTTTAAGTTTCTGTTTCCAAATTCAAACGGATGTATCTTTGCCAATAATTGTCAGAAGTTAGAATTTCTTTCAACATTATGAAGCCCTTTTTATATATTTTGACTCTGCATCAAAAGCTGAAAATATGTAGTCTCAAAGTCATTTCGAGAAATTGACGTTTTAAGTTTCTGTTTCCAAATTCAAACGGATGTATCTTCGCCAATAATTGTCAGAAGTCAGAATTTCTTTCAACATTATGAAGCCCTTTTTATATATTTTGACTATGCATCAAAAGCTGAAAATATGTAGTCTCGAAGTCATTTCGAGAAAGTGACGTTTTAAGTTTCGGTTTCCAAATTCAAACGGATGTATCTTTGCCAATAATTGTCAGAAGTTAGAATTTCTTTCAACATTATGAAGCCCTTTTTATATATTTTGACTCTGCATCAAAAGCTGAAAATATGTAGTCTCGAAGTCATTTCGAGAAATTGACGTTTTAAGTTTCTGTTTCCAAATTCAATCGGATGTATCTTCGCCAATAATTGTCAGAAGTTAAAATTTCTTTCAACATTATGAAGTCCTTTTTATATATTTTGACCCTGCATCAAAAGCTGAAAATATGTAGTCTCGAAGTCATTTCGAGAAATTGACGTTTTAAGTTTCTGTTTCCAAATTCAAACGGATGTATCTTCGCCAATAATTGTCAGAAGTTAGAATTTCTTTCAACATTATGAAGCCCTTTTTATATATTTTGACTGTGCATCAAAAGCGGAAAATATGTAGTCTCGAAGTCATTTCGAGAAAGTGACGTTTTAAGTTTCTGTTTCCAAATTCAAACGGATGTATCTTCGCCAATAATTGTCAGAAGTTAGAATTTCTTTCAACATTATGAAGCCCTTTTTATATATTTTGACTGTGCATCAAAAGCTGAAAATATGTAGTCTCGAAGTCATTTCGAGAAATTGACGTTTTAAGTTTCTGTTTCCAAATTCAAACGGATGTATCTTCGCCAATAATTGTCAGAAGTCAGAATTTCTTTCATCATTATGAAGCCCTTTTTATATATTTTGACTCTGCATCAAAAGCTGAAAATATGTAGTCTCGAAGTCATTTCGAGAAATTGACGTTTTAAGTTTCTGATTCCAAATTCAAACGGATGTATCTTCGCCAATAATTGTCAGAAGTTAGAATTTCTTTCAACATTATGAAGCCCTTTTTATATATTTTGACTCTGCATCAAAAGCTGAAAATATGTAGTCTCGAAGTCATTTCGAGAAATTGACGTTTTAAGTTTCTGTTTCCAAATTCAAACGGATGTATCTTCGCCAATAATTGTCAGAAGTTAGAATTTCTTTCAACATTATGAAGCCCTTTTTATATATTTTGACTCTGCATCAAAAGCTGAAAATATGTAGTCGCGAAGTCATTTCGAGAAATTGACGTTTTAAGTTTTCGGTTTCCAAATTCAACCGGATGTATCTTCGCCAATAATTGGCAGAAGTCAGAATTTCTTTCAACATTATGAAGCCCTTTTTATATATTTTGACTCTGCATCAAAAGCTGAAAATATGTAGTCTCGAAGTCATTTCGAGAAATTGACGTTTTAAGTTTCGGTTTCCAAATTCAAACGGATGTATCTTCGCCAATAATTGTCAGAAGTTAGAATTTCTTTCAACATTAAGTTTAAGTTTCTTTTCCCAAATTCAAACGGATGTATCTTCGCCAATAATTGTCAGAAGTTAGAATTTCTTTCAAAATTATGAAGCCCTTTTTATATATTTTGATTCTGCATCAAAAGCTGAAAATATGTAGTCGCGAAGTCATTTCGAGAAATTTACGTTTTAAGTTTCTGTTTCCAAATTCAACCGGATGTATCTTCGCCAATAATTGTCAGAAGTTAGAATTTCTTTCAACATTATGAAGCCCTTTTTATATATTTTGATTCTGCATCAAAAGCTGTAAATATGTAGTCTTGAAGTCATTTCGAGAAATTGACGTTTTAAGTTTCTATTTCCAAATTCAAACGGATGTATCTTCGCCAATAATTGTCAGAAGTTAGAATTTCTTTCAACATTATGAAGCCCTTTTTTATATATTTTGATTCTGCATCAAAAGCTGAAAATATGTAGTCTCGAAGTCATTTCGAGAAATTGACGTTTTAAGTTTCTGTTTCCAAATTCAAACGGATGTATCTTTGCCAATAATTGTCAGAAGTTAGAATTTCTTTCAACATTATGAAGCCCTTTTTATATATTTTGACTCTGCATCAAAAGCTGAAAATATGTAGTCTCAAAGTCATTTCGAGAAATTTACGTTTTAAGTTTCTGTTTCCAAATTCAAACGGATGTATCTTCGCCAATAATTGTCAGAAGTTAGAATTTCTTTCAACATTATGAAGCCCTTTTTATATATTTTGACTATGCATCAAAAGCTGAAAATATGTAGTCTCGAAGTCATTTCGAGAAAGTGACGTTTTAAGTTTCTGTTTCCAAATTCAAACGGATGTATCTTTGCCAATAATTGTCAGAAGTTAGAATTTCTTTCAACATTATGAAGCCCTTTTTATATATTTTGACTCTGCATCAAAAGCTGAAAATATGTAGTCTCGAAGTCATTTCGAGAAATTGACGTTTTAAGTTTCTGTTTCCAAATTCAAACGGATGTATCTTCGCCAATAATTGTCAGAAGTTAGAATTTCTTTCAACATTATGAAGCCCTTTTTATATATTTTGACTCTGCATCAAAAGCTGAAAATATGTAGTCTCGAAGTCATTTCGAGAAATTGACGTTTTAAGTTTCTGTTTCCAAATTCAAACGGATGTATCTTCGCCAATAATTGTCAAAAGTTAGAATTTCTTTCAACATTATGAAGCCCTTTTTATATATTTTGACCCTGCATCAAAAGCTGAAAATATGTAGTCTCGAAGTCATTTCGAGAAATTGACGTTTTAAGTTTCTGTTTCCAAATTCAAACGGATGTTTCTTCGTCAATAATTGTCAGAAGTTAGAATTTCTTTCAACATTATGAAGCCCTTTTTATATATTTTGACTCTGCATCAAAAGCTGAAAATATGTAGTCGCGAAGTCATTTCGAGAAATTGACGTTTTAAGTTTCTGTTTCCAAATTCAAATGGATGTATCTTCGCCAATAATTGTCAGAACTTACAATTTCTTTCAACATTATGAAGCCCTTTTTATATATTTTGATTCTGCATCAAAAGCTGAAAATATGTAGTCTCGAAGTCATTTCGAGAAATTGACGTTTTAAGTTTCTGTTTCCAAATTCAAACGGATGTATCTTCGCCAATAATTGTCAGAAGTCAGAATTTCTTTCAACATTATGAAGCCCTTTTTATATATTTTGACCCTGCATCAAAAGCTGAAAATATGTAGTCTCGAAGTCATTTCGAGAAATCGACGTTTTAAGTTTCTGTTTCCAAATTCAAACGGATGTATCTTCGCCAATAATTGTCAGAAGTTAGAATTTCTTTCAACATTATGAAGCCCTTTTTATATATTTTGACTCTGCTTCAAAAGCTGAAAATATGTAGTCTCGAAGTCATTTCGAACAATTGACGTTTTAAGTTTCTGTTTCCAAATTCAAACGGATGTATCTTCGCCAATAATTGTCAGAAGTTAGAATTTCTTTCAACATTATGAACCCCTTATTATATATTTTGATTCTGCATCAAAAGCTGAAAATATGTAGTCTCGAAGTCATTTCGAGATATTGGCGGTTTAAGATTCTTTTCCCAAATTCAAACGGATGTATCTTCGCCAATAATTGTCAGAAGTCAGAATTTCTTTCAACATTATGAAGCCCTTTTTATATATTTTGATTCTGCATCAAAAGCTGAAAATATGTAGTCTCGAAGTCATTTCGAGAAATTGACGTTTTAAGTTTCTGTTTCCAAATTTAAACGGATGTTTCTTCGCCAATAATTGTCAGAAGTTAGAATTTCTTTCAACATTATGAAGCCCTTTTTATATATTTTGATTCTGCATCAAAAGCTGAAAATATGTAGTCTCGAAGTCATTTCGAGAAATTGACGTTTTAAGTTTCTGTTTCCAAATTCAAACGGATGTATCTTCGCCAACAATTGTCAGAAGTCAGAATTTCTTTCAACATTATGAACCCCTTTTTATATATTTTGATTCTGCATAAAAAGCTGAAAATATGTAGTCTCGAAGTCATTTCGAGATATTGGCGGTTTAAGTTCTGTTCCCAAATTCAAACGGATGTATCTTCGCCAATAATGTCAGAAGTCAGAATTTCTTTCAACATTATGAAGCCCATTTTATATATTTTGACTCTGCATTAAAAAGCTGAAAATATGTAGTCTCGAAGTCATTCCGAGAAAGTGACGTTTTAAGTTTCGGTTTCCAAATTCAACTGGATGTATCTTCGCCAATAATTGTCAGAAGTCAGAATTTCTTTCAACATTATGAAGCCCTTTTTATATAATTTGACTCTGCAACAAAAGGCGGAAAATATGTAGTCTCGAAGTCATTTCGAGAAATTTACGTTTTAAGTTTCGGTTTCCAAATTCAAACGGATGTATCTTCGCCAATAATTGTCAGAAGTTAGAATTTCTTTCAACATTATGAAGCCCTTTTTATATATTTTGACTCTGCATCAAAAGCTGAAAATATGTAGTCTCGAAGTCATTTCGAGAAATTGACGTTTTAAGTTTCTGTTTCCAAATTCAAACGGATGTATCTTCGCCAATAATTGTCAGAAGTTAGAATTTCTTTCAACATTATGAACCCCTTTTTATATATTTTGATTCTGCATCAAAAGCTGAAAATATGTAGTCTTGAAGTCATTTCGAGAAATTGACGTTTTAAGTTTCGGTTTCCAAATTCAACCGGATGTATCTTCGCCAATCATTATCAGCAGTTAGAATTTCTTTCAACATTATGAAGCCCTTTTTATATATTTTGATTCTGCATCAAAAGCTGAAAATATGTAGTCTTGAAGTCATTTCGAGAAATTGACGTTTTAAGTTTCTGTTTCCAAATTCAAACGGATGTATCTTCGCCAATAATTGTCAGAAGTCAGAATTTCTTTCAACATTATGAAGCCCTTTTTATATATTTTGACTCTGCATCAAAAGCTGAAAATATGTAGTCGCGAAGTCATTTCGAGAAATAGACGTTTCAAGTTTCTGTTTCCAAATTCAAACGGATGTATCTTCGCCAATAATTGTCAGAATTTAGAATTTCTTTCAACATTATGAAGCCCTTTTATATATTTTGACTCTGCTTCAAAAGCTGAAAATATGTAGTCTTGAAGTCATTTCGAGAAATTGACGTTTTAACTTTCTTTTCCCAAATTCAAACGGATGTATCTTCGCCAATAATTGTCAGAAGTCAGAATTTCTTTCAACATTATGAAGCCCTTTTTATATATTTTGATTCTGCATCAAAAGCTGAAAATATGTAGTCTCGAAGTCATTTCGAGAAATTGACGTTTTAAGTTTCTGTTTCCAAATTCAAACGGATGTATCTTCGCCAATAATTGTCAGAAGTTAGAATTTCTTGCAACATTATGAACCCCTTTTTATATATTTTGATTCTGCATAAAAAGCTGAAAATATGTAGTCTCGAAGTCATTTCGAGATATTGGCGTTTTAAGTTTATTTTCCCAAATTCAAACGGATGTATCTTCG
Source organism: Drosophila grimshawi (assembly GCF_018153295.1). Lineage (NCBI taxonomy): Eukaryota > Metazoa > Arthropoda > Insecta > Diptera > Drosophilidae > Drosophila > Drosophila grimshawi. The sequence continues at coordinate 110,421 of NW_025062752.1, read as the reverse complement.
CCAATAATTGTCAGAAGTTAGAATTTCTTTCAACATTATGAAGCCCTTTTTATATATTTTGATTCTGCATCAAAAGCTGAAGAAAATATGTCTCGAAGTCAGTTCGAGAAAGTGACGTTTTAAGTTTCTGTTTCCAAATTCAAACGGATGTATCTTCGCCAATAATTGTCAGAAGTTAGAATTTCTTTCAACATTATGAAGCCCTTTTTATATATTTTGATTCTGCATCAAAAGCTGAAAATATGTAGTCTCGAAGTCATTTCGAGAAATTGACGTTTTAAGTTTCTGTTTCCAAATTCAAACGGATGTATCTTCGCCAACAATTGTCAGAAGTTAGAATTTCTTTCAACATTATGAAGCCCTTTTTATATATTTTGATTCTGCATAAAAAGCTGAAAATATGTAGTCTCGAAGTCATTTCGAGATATTGGCGGTTTAAGTTTCTTTTCCCAAATTCAAACGGATGTATCTTCGCCAATAATGTCAGAAGTCAGAATTTCTTTCAACATTATGAAGCCCTTTTTATATATTTTGACTCTGCATTAAAAAGCTGAAAATATGTAGTCTCGAAGTCATTCCGAGAAAGTGACGTTTTAAGTTTCGGTTTCCAAATTCAAACGGATGTATCTTCGCCAATAATTGTCAGAAGTCAGAATTTCTTTCAACATTATGAAGCCCTTTTTATATAATTTGACTCTGCATCAAAAGCTGAAAATATGTAGTCTCGAAGTCATTTCGAGAAATTTACGTTTTAAGTTTCGGTTTCCAAATTCAAACGGATGTATCTTCGCCAATAATTGTCAGAAGTTAGAATTTCTTTCAACATTATGAAGCCCTTTTTATATATTTTGACTCTGCTTCAAAAGCTGAAAATATGTAGTCTCGAAGTCATTTCGAGAAATTGACGTTTTAAGTTTCTGTTTCCAAATTCAAACGGATGTATCTTCGCCAATAATTGTCAGAAGTTAGAATTTCTTTCAACATTATGAACCCCTTTTTATATATTTTGATTCTGCATCAAAAGCTGAAAATATGTAGTCTTGAAGTCATTTCGAGAAATTGACGTTTTAAGTTTCGGTTTCCAAATTCAACCGGATGTATCTTCGCCAATAATTGTCAGCAGTTAGAATTTCTTTCAACATTATGAAGCCCTTTTTATATATTTTGATTCTGCATCAAAAGCTGAAAATATGTAGTCTTGAAGTCATTTCGAGAAATTGACGTTTTAACTTTCTTTTCCCAAATTCAAACGGATGTATCTTCGCCAATAATTGTCAGAAGTCAGAATTTCTTTCAACATTATGAAGCCCTTTTTATATATTTTGATTCTGCATCAAAAGCTGAAAATATGTAGTCTCGAAGTCATTTCGAGAAATTGACGTTTTAAGTTTCTGTTTCCAAATTCAAACGGATGTATCTTCGCCAATAATTGTCAGAAGTTAGAATTTCTTTCAACATTATGAACCCCTTTTTATATATTTTGATTCTGCATAAAAAGCTGAAAATATGTAGTCTCGAAGTCATTTCGAGATATTGGCGTTTTAAGTTTCTTTTCCCAAATTCAAACGGATGTATCTTCGCCAATAATTGTCAGAAGTCAGAATTTCTTTCAACATTATGAAGCCCTTTTTATATATTTTGATTCTGCATCAAAAGCTGAAAATATGTAGTCGCGAAGTCATTTCGAGAAATTGACGTTTTAAGTTTCGGTTTCCAAATTCAAACGGATGTATCTTCGCCAATAATTGTCAGAAGTTAGAATTTCTTTCAACATTATGAAGCCCTTTTTATATATTTTGATTCTGCATCAAAAGCTGAAAATATGTAGTCTCGAAGTCATTTCGAGAAATTGACGTTTTAAGTTTCTGTTTCCAAATTCAAACGGATGTATCTTCGCCAATAATTGTCAGAAGTTAGAATTTCTTTCAACATTATGAAGCCCTTTTTATATATTTTGATTCTGCATCAAAAGCTGAAAATATGTAGTCTCGAAGTCATTTCGAGAAATTGACGTTTTAAGTTTCTGTTTCCAAATTCAAACGGATGTATCTTCGCCAATAATTGGCAGAAGTCAGAATTTTTTTCAACATTATGAAGCCCTTTTTATATATTTTGACTCTGCATCAAAAGCTGAAAATATGTAGCCGCGAAGTCATTTCGAGAAATCGACGTTTTAAGTTTCTGTTTCCAAATACAAACGGATGTATCTTCGCCAATAATTGTCAGACTTAGAATTTCTTTCAACATTATGAAGCCCTTTTTATATATTTTGACTATGCATCAAAAGCTGAAAATATGTAGTCTCGAAGTCATTTCGAGAAATTGACGTTTTAAGTTTCGGTTTCCAAATTCAAACGGATGTATCTTTGCCAATAATTGTCAGAAGTTAGAATTTCTTTCAACATTATGAAGCCCTTTTTATATATTTTGACTCTGCATCAAAAGCTGAAAATATGTAGTCTCGAAGTCATTTCGAGAAATCAACGTTTTAAGTTTCTGTTTCCAAATTCAAATGGATGTATCTTCGCCAATAATTGTCAGAAATTAGAATTTCTTTCAACATTATGAAGCCCTTTTTATATATTTTGATTCTGCATCAAAAGCTGAAAATATGTAGTCTCGAAGTCATTTCGCGAAATTGACGTTTTAAGTTTCTGTTTCCAAATTCAAACGGATGTATCTTCGCCAATAATTGTCAGAAGTTAGAATTTCTTTCAACATTATGAAGCCCTTTTTATATATTTTGACCCTGCATCAAAAGCTGAAAATATGTAGTCTCGAAGTCATTTCGAGAAATTGACGTTTTAAGTTTCTGTTTCCAAATTCAAACGGATGTATCTTCTCCAATAATTGTCAGAAGTCAGAATTTCTTTCAACATTATGAAGCCCTTTTTATATATTTTGACTCTGCATCAAAAGCTGAAAATATGTAGTCGCGAAGTCATTTCGAGAAATTGACGTTTTAAGTTTCGGTTTCCAAATTCAACCGGATGTATCTTCGCCAATAATTGGCAGAAGTCAGAATTTCTTTCAACATTATGAAGCCCTTTTTATATATTTTGACTCTGCATCAAAAGCTGAAAATATGTAGTCTCGAAGTCATTTCGAGAAATTGACGTTTTAAGTTTCTGTTTCCAAATTCAAACGGATGTATCTTCGCCAATAATTGTCAGAAGTTAGAATTTCTTTCAACATTATGAAGCCGTTTTTATATATTTTGACTCTGCATCAAAAGCTGAAAATATGTAGTCTAGAAGTCATTTCGAGAAATTGACGTTTTAAGTTTCTGTTTCCAAATTCAAACGGATGTATCTTCGCCAATAATTGTCAGAAGTCAGAATTTCTTTCAACATTATGAAGCCCTTTTTATATATTTTGATTCTGCATCAAAAGCTGAAAATATGTAGTCTCGAAGTCATTTCGAGAAATTGACGTTTTAAGTTTCTGTTTCCAAATTCAAACGGATGTATCTTCGCCAATAATTGTCAGAAGTTAGAATTTCTTTCAACATTATGAACCCCTTTTTATATATTTTGATTCTGCATAAAAAGCTGAAAATATGTAGTCTCGAAGTCATTTCGAGATATTGGCGTTTTAAAGTTTCTTTTCCCAAATTCAAACGGATGTATCTTCGCCAATAATTGTCAGAAGTCAGAAATTTCTTTCAACATTATGAAGCCCTTTTTATATATTTTGATTCTGCATCAAAAGCTGAAAATATGTAGTCGCGAAGTCATTTCGAGAAATTTACGTTTTAAGTTTCTGTTTCCAAATTCAACCGGATGTATCTTCGCCAATAATTGTCAGAAGTTAGAATTTCTTTCAACATTATGAAGCCCTTTTTATATATTTTGATTCTGCATCAAAAGCTGTAAATATGAAGTCTTGAAGTCATTTCGAGAAATTGACGTTTTAAGTTTCTGTTTCCAAATTCAAACGGATGTATCTTCGCCAATAATTGTCAGAAGTTAGAATTTCTTTCAACATTATGAAGCCCTTTTTATATATTTTGATTCTGCATCAAAAGCTGAAAATATGTAGTCTCGAAGTCATTTCGAGAAATTGACGTTTTAAGTTTCTGTTTCCAAATTCAAACGGATGTATCTTTGCCAATAATTGTCAGAAGTTAGAATTTCTTTCAACATTATGAAGCCCTTTTTATATATTTTGACTCTGCATCAAAAGCTGAAAATATGTAGTCTCGAAGTCATTTCGAGAAATTTACGTTTTAAGTTTCTGTTTCCAAATTCAAACGGATGTATCTTCGCCAATAATTGTCAGAAGTTAGAATTTCTTTCAACATTATGAAGCCCTTTTTATATATTTTGATTCTGCATCAAAAGCTGAAAATATGTAGTCTCGAAGTCATTTCGAGAAATTGACGTTTTAAGTTTCTGTTTCCAAATTCAAACGGATGTATCTTTGCCAATAATTGTCAGAAGTTAGAATTTCTTTCAACATTATGAAGCCCTTTTTAGAAGTTAGAATTTCTTTCAACATTATGAAGCCCTTTTTATATATTTTGACTCTGCATCAAAAGCTGAAAATATGTAGTCTCGAAGTCATTTCGAGAAATTGACGTTTTAAGTTTCTGTTTCCAAATTCAAACGGATGTATCTTCGCCAATAATTGTCAGAAGTTAGAATTTCTTTCAACATTATGAAGCCCTTTTTATATATTTTGACTCTGCATCAAAAGCTGAAAATATGTAGTCTAGAAGTCATTTCGAGAAATTGACGTTTTGAGTTTCTGTTTCCAAATTCAAACGGATGTATCTTCGCCAAAAATTGTCAGAAGTCAGAATTTCTTTCAACATTATGAAGCCCTTTTTATATATTTTGATTCTGCATCAAAAGCTGAAAATATGTAGTCTCGAAGTCATTTCGAGAAATTTACGTTTTAAGTTTCTGTTTCCAAATTCAAATGGATGTATCTTCGCCAATAATTGTCAGAAATTAGAATTTCTTTCAACATTATGAAGCCCTTTTTATATATTTTGATTCTGCATCAAAAGCTGAAAATATGTAGTCTCGAAGTCATTTCGCGAAATTGACGTTTTAAGTTTCTGTTTTCAAATTCAAACGGATGTATCTTCGCCAATAATTGTCAGAAGTTAGAATTTCTTTCAACATTATGAAGCCCTTTTTATATATTTTGACTCTGCATCAAAAGCTGAAAATATGTAGTCTTGAAGTCATATCGAGAAATTGACGTTTTAAGTTTCTGTTTCCAAATTCAAACGGATGTATCTTCGCCAATAATTGTCAGAAGTTAGAATTTCTTTCAACATTATGAAGCCCTTTTTATATATTTTGACTCTGCATCAAAAGCTGAAAATATGTAGTCGCGAAGTCATTTCGAGAAATTGACGTTTTAAGTTTCGGTTTCCAAATTCAATCGGATGGATCTTCGCCAATAATTGTCAGAAGTTAGAATTTCTTTCAACATTATGAAGCCCTTTTTATATATTTTTGACTCTGCATCAAATCTGAAAATATGTAGGGTAGAAGTCATTTCGAGAAATTGACGTTTTAAGTTTCTGTTTCCAAATTCAAACGGATGTATCTTCGCCAATAATTGTCAGAAGTCAGAATTTCTTTCAACATTATGAAGCCCTTTTTATATATTTTGATTCTGCATCAAAAGCTGAAAATATGTAGTCTCGAAGTCATTTCGAGAAATTGACGTTTTAAGTTTCTGTTTCCAAATTCAAACGGATGTATCTTCGCCAATAATTGTCAGAAGTTAGAATTTCTTTCAACATTATGAACCCCTTTTTATATATTTTGATTCTGCATCAAAAGCTGAAAATATGTAATCTCGAAATCATTTCGAGATATTGGCATTTTAAGTTTCTTTTCCCAAATTCAAACGGATGTATCTTCGCCAATAATTGTCAGAAGTCAGAATTTCTTTCAACATTATGAAGCCCTTTTTATATATTTTGATTCTGCATCAAAAGCTGAAAATATGTAGTCGCGAAGTCATTTCGAGAAATTTACGTTTTAAGTTTCTGTTTCCAAATTCAACCGGATGTATCTTCGCCAATAATTGTCAGAAGTTAGAATTTCTTTCAACATTATGAAGCCCTTTTTATATATTTTGATTCTGCATCAAAAGCTGAAAATATGTAGTCTCGAAGTCATTTCGAGAAATTGACGTTTTAAGTTTCTGTTTCCAAATTCAAACGGATGTATCTTTGCCAATAATTGTCAGAAGTTAGAATTTCTTTCAACATTATGAAGCCCTTTTTATATATTTTGACTCTGCATCAAAAGCTGAAAATATGTAGTCTCGAAGTCATTTCGAGAAATTGACGATTTAAGTTTCTGTTTCCAAATTCAAACGGATGTATCTTCGCCAATAATTGTCAGAAGTTAGAATTTCTTTCAACATTATGAAGCCCTCTTTATATATTTTGACTCTGCATCAAAAGCTGAAAATATGTAGTCTCGAAGTCATTTCGAGAAAGTGACGTTTTAAGTTTCTGTTTCCAAATTCAAACGGATGTATCTTCGCCAATAATTGTCAGAAGTTAGAATTTCTTTCAACATTATGAAGCCCTTTTTATATATTTTGACTCTGCATCAAAAGCTGAAAATATGTAGTCTCGAAGTCATTTCGAGAAATTTACGTTTTAAGTTTCTGTTTCCAAATTCAAATGGATGTATCTTCGCCAATAATTGTCAGAAATTAGAATTTCTTTCAACATTATGAAGCCCTTTTTATATATTTTGACTCTGCTTCAAAAGCTGAAAATATGTAGTCGCGAAGTCATTTCGCGAAATTGACGTTTTAAGTTTCGGTTTCCAAATTCAACCGGATGTATCTTCGCCAATAATTGGCAGAAGTCAGAATTTCTTTCAACATTATGAAGCCCTTTTTATATATTTTGACTCTGCATCAAAAGCTGAAAATATGTAGTCTCGAAGTCATTTCGAGAAATTGACGTTTTAAGTTTCGGTTACCAAATTCAAACGGATGTATCTTCGCCAATAATTGTCAGAAGTTAGAATTTCTTTCAACATTATGAAGCCCTTTTTATATATTTTGACTCTGCATCAAAAGCTGAAACTATGTAGTCTAGAAGTCATTTCGAGAAATTGACGTTTTAAGTTTCTGTTTCCAAATTCAAACGGATGTATCTTCGCCAATAATTGTCAGAAGTTAGAATTTCTTTCAACATTATGAAGCCCTTTTTATATATTTTGATTCTGCATCAAAAGCTGAAAATATGTAGTCTCGAAGTCATTTCGAGAAATTGACGTTTTAAGTTTCTGTTTCCAAATTCAAACGGATGTATCTTCGCCAATAATTGTCAGAAGTTAGAATTTCTTTCAACATTATGAACCCCTTTTTATATATTTTTGATTCTGCATAAAAAGCTGAAAATATGTAGTCTCGAAGTCATTTCGAGATATTGGCGTTTTAAGTTTCTTTTCCCAAATTCAAACGGATGTATCTTCGCCAATAATTGTCAGAAGTCAGAATTTCTTTCAACATTATGAAGCCCTTTTTATATATTTTGATTCTGCATCAAAGCTGAAAATATGTAGTCGCGAAGTCATTTCGAGAAATTTACGTTTTAAGTTTCTGTTTCCAAATTCAACCGGATGTATCTTCGCCAATAATTGTCAGAAGTTAGAATTTTTTTCAACATTATGAAGCCCTTTTTATATATTTTGATTCTGCATCAAAAGCTGTAAATATGTAGTCTTGAAGTCATTTCGAGAAATTGACGTTTTAAGTTTCTGTTTCCAAATTCAAACGGATGTATCTTCGCCAATAATTGTCAGAAGTTAGAATTTCTTTCAACATTATGAAGCCCTTTTTATATACTTTGATTCTGCATCAAAAGCTGAAAATATGTAGTCTCGAAGTCATTTCGAGAAATTGACGTTTTAAGTTTCTGTTTCCAAATTCAAACGGATGTATCTTTGCCAATAATTGTCAGAAGTTAGAATTTCTTTCAACATTATGAAGCCCTTTTTATATATTTTGACTCTGCATCAAAAGCTGAAAATATGTAGTCTCGAAGTCATTTCGAGAAATTTACGTTTTAAGTTTCTGTTTCCAAATTCAAACGGATGTATCTTCGCCAATAATTGTCAGAAGTTAGAATTTCTTTCAACATTATGAAGCCCTTTTTATATATTTTGATTCTGCATCAAAAGCTGAAAATATGTAGTCTCGAAGTTATTTCGCGAAATTGACGTTTTAAGTTTCTGTTTCCAAATTCAAACGGATGTATCTTCGCCAATAATTGTCAGAAGTTAGAATTTCTTTCAACATTATGAAGCCCTTTTTATATATTTTGACTCTGCATCAAAAGCTGAAAATATGTAGTCTCGAAGTCATTTCGAGAAATTGACGTTTTAAGTTTCTGTTTCCAAATTCAAACGGATGTATCTTCGCCAATAATTGTCAGAAGTTAGAGTTTCTTTCAACATTATGAAGCCCTTTTTATATATTTTGACTCTGCATCAAAAGCTGAAAATATGTAGTCGCGAAGTCATTTCGAGAAATTGACGTTTTAAGTTTCTGTTTCCAAATTCAAACGGATGTATCTTCGCCAATAATTGGCAGAAGTCAGAATTTCTTTCAACATTATGAAGCCCTTTTTATATATTTTGATTCTGCATCAAAAGCTGAAAATATGTAGTCGCGAAGTCATATCGAGAAATTGACGTTTTAAGTTTCTGTTTCCAAATTCAAACGGATGTATCTTCGCCAATAATTGTCAGAAGTTAGAATTTCTTTCAACATTATGAAGCCCTTTTTATATATTTTGACTCTGCATCAAAAGCTGAAAATATGTAGTCGCGAAGTCATTTCGAGAAATTGACGTTTTAAGTTTCGGTTTCCAAATTCAACCGGATGTATCTTCGCCAATAATTGGCAGAATTTCTTTCAACATTATGAAGCCCTTTTTATATATTTTGACTCTGCATCAAAAGCTGAAAATATGTAGTCTCGAAGTCATTTCGAGAAATTGACGTTTTAAGTTTCGGTTACCAAATTCAAACGGATGTATCTTCGCCAATAATTGTCAGAAGTTAGAATTTCTTTCAACATTATGAAGCCCTTTTTATATATTTTGACTCTGCATCAAAAGCTGAAAATATGTAGTCTAGAAGTCATTTCGAGAAATTGACGTTTTAAGTTTCTGTTTCCAAATTCAAACGGATGTATCTTCGCCAATAATTGTCAGAAGTCAGAATTTCTTTCAACATTATGAAGCCCTTTTTATATATTTTGATTCTGCATCAAAAGCTGAAAATATGTAGTCTCGAAGTCATTTCGAGAAATTGACGTTTTAAGTTTCTGTTTCCAAATTCAAACGGATGTATCTTCGCCAATAATTGTCAGAAGTTAGAATTTCTTTCAACATTATGAACCCCTTTTTATATATTTTTGATTCTGCATAAAAAGCTGAAAATATGTAGTCTCGAAGTCATTTCGAGATATTGGCGTTTTAAGTTTCTTTTCCCAAATTCAAACGGATGTATCTTCGCCAATAATTGTCAGAAGTCAGAATTTCTTTCAACATTATGAAGCCCTTTTTATATATTTTGATTCTGCATCAAAAGCTGAAAATATGTAGTCGCGAAGTCATTTCGAGAAATTTACGTTTTAAGTTTCTGTTTCCAAATTCAACCGGATGTATCTTCGCCAATAATTGTCAGAAGTTAGAATTTTTTTCAACATTATGAAGCCCTTTTTATATATTTTGATTCTGCATCAAAAGCTGTAAATATGTAGTCTTGAAGTCATTTCGAGAAATTGACGTTTTAAGTTTCTGTTTCCAAATTCAAACGGATGTATCTTCGCCAATAATTGTCAGAAGTTAGAATTTCTTTCAACATTATGAAGCCCTTTTTATATATTTTGATTCTGCATCAAAAGCTGAAAATATGTAGTCTCGAAGTCATTTCGAGAAATTGACGTTTTAAGTTTCTGTTTCCAAATTCAAACGGATGTATCTTTGCCAATAATTGTCAGAAGTTAGAATTTCTTTCAACATTATGAAGCCCTTTTTATATATTTTGACTATGCATCAAAAGCTGAAAATATGTAGTCTCGAAGTCATTTCGAGAAAGTGACGTTTTAAGTTTCTGTTTCCAAATTCAAACGGATGTATCTTTGCCAATAATTGTCAGAAGTTAGAATTTCTTTCAACATTATGAAGCCCTTTTTATATATTTTGACTCTGCATCAAAAGCTGAAAATATGTAGTCTCGAAGTCATTTCGAGAAATTTACGTTTTAAGTTTCTGTTTCCAAATTCAAATGGATGTATCTTCGCCAATAATTGTCAGAAATTAGAATTTCTTTCAACATTATGAAGCCCTTTTTATATATTTTGATTCTGCATCAAAAGCTGAAAATATGTAGTCTCGAAGTCATTTCGCGAAATTGACGTTTTAAGTTTCTGTTTTCAAATTCAAACGGATGTATCTTCGCCAATAATTGTCAGAAGTTAGAATTTCTTTCAACATTATGAAGTCCTTTTTATATATTTTGACTCTGCATCAAAAGCTGAAAATATGTAGTCTCGAAGTCATTTCGAGAAATTGACGTTTTAAGTTTCTGTTTCCAAATTCAAACGGATGTATCTTCGCCAATAATTGTCAGAAGTTAGAATTTCTTTCAACATTATGAAGCCCTTTTTATATATTTTGATTCTGCATCAAAAGCTGAAAATATGTAGTCGCGAAGTCATTTCGAGAAATTGACGTTTTAAGTTTCGGTTTCCAAATTCAACCGGATGTATCTTCGCCAATAATTGGCAGAAGTCAGAATTTCTTTCAACATTATGAAGCCCTTTTTATATATTTTGACTCTGCATCAAAAGCTGAAAATATGTAGTCTCGAAGTCATTTCGAGAAATTGACGTTTTAAGTTTCGGTTACCAAATTCAAACGGATGTATCTTCGCCAATAATTGTCAGAAGTTAGAATTTCTTTCAACATTATGAAGCCCTTTTTATATATTTTGATTCTGCATCAAAAGCTGAAAATATGTAGTCTCGAAGTCATTTCGAGAAATTGACGTTTTAAGTTTCTGTTTCCAAATTCAAACGGATGTATCTTCGCCAATAATTGTCAGAAGTTAGAATTTCTTTCAACATTATGAACCCCTTTTTATATATTTTTGATTCTGCATAAAAAGCTGAAAATATGTAGTCTCGAAGTCATTTCGAGATATTGGCGTTTTAGGTTTCTTTTCCCAAATTCAAACGGATGTATCTTCGCCAATAATTGTCAGAAGTCAGAATTTCTTTCAACATTATGAAGCCCTTTTTATATATTTTGATTCTGCATCAAAAGCTGAAAATATGTAGTCTTGAAGTCATTTCGAGAAATTGACGTTTTAAGTTTCTGTTTCCAAATTCAAACGGATGTATCTTCGCCAATAATTGGCAGAAGTCAGAATTTCTTTCAACATTATGAAGCCCTTTTTATATATTTTGACTCTGCATCAAAAGCTGAAAATATGTAGTCTCAAAGTCATATCGAGAAATTGACGTTTTAAGTTTCTGTTTCCAAATTCAAACGGATGTATCTTCGCCAATAATTGTCAGAAGTTAGAATTTCTTTCAACATTATGAAGCCCTTTTTATATATTTTGACTCTGCATCAAAAGCTGAAAATATGTAGTCGCGAAGTCACTTCGAGAAATTGACGTTTTAAGTTTCTGTTTCCAAATTCAAACGGATGTATCTTCGCCAATAATTGGCAGAAGTCAGAATTTCTTTCAACATTATGAAGCCCTTTTTATATATTTTGACTCTGCATCAAAAGCTGAAAATATGTAGTCTCAAAGTCATATCGAGAAATTGACGTTTTAAGTTTCTGTTTCCAAATTCAAACGGATGTATCTTCGCCAATAATTGTCAGAAGTTAGAATTTCTTTCAACATTATGAAGCCCTTTTTATATATTTTGACTCTGCATCAAAAGCTGAAAATATGTAGTCGCGAAGTCATTTCGAGAAATTGACGTTTTAAGTTTCGGTTTCCAAATTCAACCGGATGTATCTTCGCCAATAATTGGCAGAATTTCTTTCAACATTATGAAGCCCTTTTTATATATTTTGACTCTGCATCAAAAGCTGAAAATATGTAGTCTCGAAGTCATTTCGAGAAATTGACGTTTTAAGTTTCGGTTACCAAATTCAAACGGATGTATCTTCGCCAATAATTGTCAGAAGTTAGAATTTCTTTCAACATTATGAAGCCCTTTTTATATATTTTGACTCTGCATCAAAAGCTGAAAATATGTAGTCTAGAAGTCATTTCGAGAAATTGACGTTTTAAGTTTCTGTTTCCAAATTCAAACGGATGTATCTTCGCCAATAATTGTCAGAAGTCAGAATTTCTTTCAACATTATGAAGCCCTTTTTATATATTTTGATTCTGCATCAAAAGCTGAAAATATGTAGTCTCGAAGTCATTTCGAGAAATTGACGTTTTAAGTTTCTGTTTCCAAATTCAAACGGATGTATCTTCGCCAATAATTGTCAGAAGTTAGAATTTCTTTCAACATTATGAACCCCTTTTTATATATTTTTGATTCTGCATAAAAAGCTGAAAATATGTAGTCTCGAAGTCATTTCGAGATATTGGCGTTTTAAGTTTCTTTTCCCAAATTCAAACGGATGTATCTTCGCCAATAATTGTCAGAAGTCAGAATTTCTTTCAACATTATGAAGCCCTTTTTATATATTTTGATTCTGCATCAAAAGCTGAAAATATGTAGTCGCGAAGTCATTTCGAGAAATTTACGTTTTAAGTTTCTGTTTCCAAATTCAACCGGATGTATCTTCGCCAATAATTGTCAGAAGTTAGAATTTCTTTCAACATTATGAAGCCCTTTTTATATATTTTGATTCTGCATCAAAAGCTGTAAATATGTAGTCATGAAGTCATTTCGAGAAATTGACGTTTTAAGTTTCTGTTTCCAAATTCAAACGGATGTATCTTCGCCAATAATTGTCAGAAGTTAGAATTTCTTTCAACATTATGAAGCCCTTTTTATATATTTTGATTCTGCATCAAAAGCTGAAAATATGTAGTCTCGAAGTCATTTCGAGAAATTGACGTTTTAAGTTTCTGTTTCCAAATTCAAACGGATGTATCTTTGCCAATAATTGTCAGAAGTTAGAATTTCTTTCAACATTATGAAGCCCTTTTTATATATTTTGACTCTGCATCAAAAGCTGAAAATATGTAGTCTCGAAGTCATTTCGAGAAATTGACGTTTTAAGTTTCTGTTTCCAAATTCAAACGGATGTATCTTCGCCAATAATTGTCAGAAGTTAGAATTTCTTTCAACATTATGAAGCCCTTTTTATATATTTTGACTATGCATCAAAAGCTGAAAATATGTAGTCTCGAAGTCATTTCGAGAAAGTGACGTTTTAAGTTTCTGTTTCCAAATTCAAACGGATGTATCTTTGCCAATAATTGTCAGAAGTTAGAATTTCTTTCAACATTATGAAGCCCTTTTTATATATTTTGACTCTGCATCAAAAGCTGAAAATATGTAGTCTCGAAGTCATTTCGAGAAATTTACGTTTTAAGTTTCTGTTTCCAAATTCAAATGGATGTATCTTCGCCAATAATTGTCAGAAATTAGAATTTCTTTCAACATTATGAAGCCCTTTTTATATATTTTGATTCTGCATCAAAAGCTGAAAATATGTAGTCTCGAAGTCATTTCGAGAAATTGACGTTTTAAGTTTCTGTTTCCAAATTCAAACGGATGTATCTTCGCCAATAATTGTCAGAAGTCAGAATTTCTCTCAACATTATGAAGTCCTTTTTATATATTTTGACCCTGCATCAAAAGCTGAAAATATGTAGTTTTGAAGTCATTTCGAGAAATTGACGTTTTAAGTTTCTGTTTCCAAATTCAAACGGATGTATCTTCGCCAATAATTGTCAGAAGTTAGAATTTCTTTCAACATTATGAAGCCCTTTTTATATATTTTGACTCTGCATCAAAAGCTGAAAATATGTAGTCGCGAAGTCATTTCGAGAAATTGACGTTTTAAGTTTCGGTTTCCAAATTCAACCGGATGTATCTTCGCCAATAATTGGCAGAAGTCAGAATTTCTTTCAACATTATGAAGCCCTTTTTATATATTTTGACTCTGCATCAAAAGCTGAAAATATGTAGTCTCGAAGTCATTTCGAGAAATTGACGTTTTAAGTTTCTGTTACCAAATTCAAACGGATGTATCTTCGCCAATAATTGTCAGAAGTCAGAATTTCTTTCAACATTATGAAGCCCTTTTTATATATTTTGACTCTGCATCAAAAGCTGAAAATATGTAGTCTCGAAGTCATTTCGAGAAATTGACGTTTTAAGTTTCTGTTTCCAAATTCAAACGGATGTATCTTCGCCAATAATTGTCAGAAGTTAGAATTTCTTTCAACATTATGAACCCCTTTTTATATATTTTGATTCTGCATAAAAAAGCTGAAAATATGTAGTCTCGAAGTCATTTCGAGATATTGACGTTTTAGGTTTCTTTTCCCAAATTCAAACGGATGTATCTTCGCCAATAATTGTCAGAAGTCAGAATTTCTTTCAACATTATGAAGCCCTTTTTATATATTTTGATTCTGCATCTAAAGCTGAAAATATGTAGTCGCGAAGTCATTTCGAGAAATTTACGTTTTAAGTTTCTGTTTCCAAATTCAACCGGATGTATCTTCGCCAATAATTGTCAGAAGTCAGAATTTCTTTCAACATTATGAAGCCCTTTTTATATATTTTGATTCTGCATCAAAAGCTGTAAATATGTAGTCTTGAAGTCATTTCGAGAAATTGACGTTTTAAGTTTCTGTTTCCAAATTCAAACGGATGTATCTTCGCCAATAATTGTCAGAAGTTAGAATTTCTTTCAACATTATGAAGCCCTTTTTATATATTTTGATTCTGCATCAAAAGCTGAAAATATGTAGTCTCGAAGTCATTTCGAGAAATTGACGTTTTAAGTTTCTGTTTCCAAATTCAAACGGATGTATCTTTGCCAATAATTGTCAGAAGTTAGAATTTCTTTCAACATTATGAAGCCCTTTTTATATATTTTGACTCTGCATCAAAAGCTGAAAATATGTAGTCTCGAAGTCATTTCGAGAAATTTACGTTTTAAGTTTCTGTTTCCAAATTCAAATGGATGTATCTTCGCCAATAATTGTCAGAAGTTAGAATTTCTTTCAACATTATGAAGCCCTTTTTATATATTTTGATTCTGCATCAAAAGCTGAAAATATGTAGTCTCGAAGTTATTTCGCGAAATTGACGTTTTAAGTTTCTGTTTCCAAATTCAAACGGATGTATCTTCGCCAATAATTGTCAGAAGTTAGAATTTCTTTCAACATTATGAAGCCCTTTTTATATATTTTGACCCTGCATCAAAAGCTGAAAATATGTAGTCTCGAAGTCATTTCGAGAAATTGACGTTTTAAGTTTCTGTTTCCAAATTCAAACGGATGTATCTTCGCCAATAATTGTCAGAAGTTAGAGTTTCTTTCAACATTATGAAGCCCTTTTTATATATTTTGACTCTGCATCAAAAGCTGAAAATATGTAGTCGCGAAGTCATTTCGAGAAATTGACGTTTTAAGTTTCGGTTTCCAAATTCAAACGGATGTATCTTCGCCAATAATTGGCAGAAGTCAGAATTTCTTTCAACATTATGAAGCCCTTTTATATATTTTGACTCTGCATCAAAAGCTGAAAATATGTAGTCTCGAAGTCATTTCGAGAAATTTACGTTTTAAGTTTCTGTTTCCAAATTCAAACGGATGTATCTTCGCCAATAATTGTCAGAAGTTAGAATTTCTTTCAACATTATGAAGCCCTTTTATATATTTTGACCCTGCATCAAAAGCTGAAAATATGTAGTCTCGAAGTCATTTCGAGAAATTTACGTTTTAAGTTTCTGTTTCCAAATTCAAACGGATGTATCTTCGCCAATAATTGTCAGAAGTTAGAATTTCTTTCAACATTATGAAGCCTTTTTATATATTTTGACCATGCATCTAAAGCTGAAAATATGTAGTCTCGAAGTCATTTCGAGAAATTGACGTTTTAAGTTTCTGTTTCCAAATTCAAACGGATGTATCTTCGCCAACAATTGTCAGAAGTTAGAATTCCTTTCAACATTATGAAGCCCTTTTTATATATTTTAATTCTGCATCAAAAGCTGAAAATATGTAGTCTCGAAGTCATTTCGAGATATTGGCGTTTTAAGTTTATTTTCCCAATTTCAAACGGATGTATCTTCGCCAATAATTGTCAGAAGTCAGAATTTTTTTCAACATTATGAAGCCCTTTTTATATAATTTGACTCTGCATCAAAAACTGAAAATATGTAGTCTCGAAGTCATTTCGAGAAATTGGCGTTTTAAGTTTCTGTTTCCAAATTCAAACGGATGTATCTTCGCCAATAATTGTCAGAAGTTAGAATTTCTTTCAACATTATCAAGCCCTTTTTATATATTTTGACTCTGCATCAAAAGCTGAAAATATGTAGTCTCGAAGTCATTTCGAGAAATTGACGTTTTAAGTTTATTTTCCCAATTTCAAACGGATGTATCTTCGATAATAATTGTCAGAAGTCAGAATTTTTTTCAACATTATGGAGCCCTTTTTATATAATTTGACTCTGCATCAAAAACTGAAAATATGTAGTCGCGAAGTCATTTCGAGAAATTGACGTTTTAAGTTTCTGTTTTCCAAATTCAAACGGATGTATCTTCGCCAATAATTGTCAGAAGTTAGAATTTCTTTCATCATTATGAAGCCCTATTTATATATTTTGATCCTGCATCAAAAGCTGAAAATATGTAGTCTCGAAGTCATTTCGAGAAATTGGCGTTTTAAGTTTCTGTTTCCAAATTCAAACGGATGTATCTTCGCCAATAATTGGCAGAAGTCAGAATTTCTTTCAACATTATGAAGCCCTTTTTATATATTTTGATTCTGCATCAAAAGCTGAAAATATGTAGTCTCAAAGTCATTTCGAGAAATTGACGTTTGAAGTTTCTGTTTCCAAATTCAATCGGATGTATCTTCGCCAATAATTGTCAGAAGTTAGAATTTCTTTCAACATTATGAAGCCCTTTTTATATATTTTGACTCTGCATCAAAAGCTGAAAATATGTAGTCGCGAAGTCATTTCGAGAAATTGGCGTTTTAAGTTTCTGTTTCCAAATTCAAACGGATGTATCTTCGCCAATAATTGTCAGAAGTTAGAATTTCTTTCAACATTATGAAGCCCTTTTTATATATTTTGATTCTGCATCAAAAGCTGAAAATATGTTGTCTCGAAGTCATTTCGAGATATTGGCGGTTTAAGTTTCTTTTCCCAAATTCAAACGGATGTATCTTCGCCAATAATTGTCAGAAGTCAGAATTTCTTTCAACATTATGAAGCCCTTTTTATATATTTTGACTCTGCGTCAAAAGCTGAAAATATGTAGTCTCGAAGTCATTTCGAGAAATTGACGTTTTAAGTTTCGGTTTCCAAATTCATCCGGATGTATCTTCGCCAATAAATTGTCAGAAGTTAGAATTTCTTTCAACATTATAAAGCCCTTTTTATATATTTTGATTCTGCATCAAAAGCTGAAAATATGTAGTCTTGAAGTCATTTCGAGAAATTGACGTTTTAAGTTTCTGTTTCCAAATTCAAACGGATGTATCTTCGCCAATAATTGTCAGAAGTTAGAATTTCTTTCAACATTATCAAGCCCTTTTTATATATTTTGACTCTGCATCAAAAGCTGAAAATATGTAGTCTCAAAGTCATTTCGAGAAATTGACGTTTTAAATTTCTGTTTCCAAATTCAAACGGATGTATCTTCGCCAATAATTGTCAGAAGTTAGAATTTCTTTAAACATTATGAAGCCCTTTTTATATATTTTGACTCTGCATGAAAAGCTGAAAATATGTAGTCGCGAAGTCATTTCGAGATATTGGCGGTTTAAGTTTCTGTTTCCAAATTCAAACGGATGTATCTTCGCCAATAATTGTCAGAAGTCAGAATTTCTTTCAACATTATGAAGCCCTTTTTATATATTTTGACTCTGCATCAAAAGCTGAAAATATGTAGTCTCGAAGTCATTTCGAGAAATTGACGTTTTAAGTTTCGGTTTCCAAATTCATCCGGATGTATCTTCGCCAATAATTATCAGAAGTTAGAATTTCTTTCAACATTATGAAGCCCTTTTTATATATTTTGATTCTGCATCAAAAGCTGAAAATATGTAGTCTCGAAGTCATTTCGAGAAATTGACGTTTTAAGTTTCTGTTTCCAAATTCAAACGGATGTATCTTCGCCAATAATTGTCAGAAGTTAGAATTTCTTTCAACATTATGAAGCCCTTTTTATATATTTTGATTCTGCATCAAAAGCTGAAAATATGTAGTCTCGAAGTCATTTCGAGAAATTGACGTTTTAAGTTTCTGTTTCCAAATTCAAACGGATGTATCTTCGCCAATAATTGTCAGAAGTTAGAATTTCTTTCAACATTATGAAGCCCTTTTTATATATTTTGATTCTGCATCAAAAGCTGAAAATATGTAGTCTCGAAGTCATTTCGCGAAATTGACGCTTTAAGTTTCTGTTTCCAAATTAATACGGATGTATCTTCGCCAATAATTGTCAGAAGTTAGAATTTCTTTCAACATTATGAAGCCCTTTTTATATATTTTGACTCTGCATCAAAAGCTGAAAATATGTAGTCTCGAAGTCATTTCGAGAAATTTACGTTTTAAGTTTCTGTTTCCAAATGCAAACAAATGTATCTTCGCCAATAATTGTCAGAAGTTAGAATTTCTTTTAACATTATGAAGCCCTTTTTATATATTTTGACTCTGCATCAAAAGCTGAAAATATGTAGTCTCGAAGTCATTTCGAGAAATTGACGTTTTAAGTTTCGGTTTCCAAATTCATCCGGATGTATCTTCGCCAATAATTGTCAGCAGTTAGAATTTCTTTCAACATTATGAACCCCTTTTTATATATTTTGACTCTGCATCAAAAGCTGAAAATATGTAGTCTCGAAGTCATTTCGAGAAATTGACGTTTTAAGTTTCTGTTTCCAAATTCAAACGGATGTATCTTCGCCAATAATTGTCAGAAGTTAGAATTTCTTTCAACATTATGAAGCCCTTTTTATATATTTTGATTCTGCATCAAAAGCTGAAAATATGTAGTCTTGAAGTCATTTCGCGAAATTGACGTTTTAAGTTTCTGTTTCCAAATTCAAACGGATGTATCTTCGCCAATAATTGTCAGAAGTTAGAATTTCTTTCAACATTATGAAGCCCTTTTTTATATATTTTGTTTCTGCATCAAAAGCTGAAAATATGTAGTCTCAAAGTCATTTCGAGAAATTGACGTTTTAAGTTTCGGTTTCCAAATTCAAACGGATGTTTTTTCGCCAATAATAGTCAGAAGTCAGAATTTCTTTCAACATTATGAAGCCCTTTTTATATATTTTGACTCTGCATCAAAAGCTGAAAATATGTAGTCTCGAAGTCATTTCGAGAAATTGACGTTTTAAGTTTCTGTTTCCAAATTCAAACGGATGTATCTTCGCCAATAATTGTCAGAAGTTAGAATTTCTTTCAACATTATGAAGCCCTTTTTATATATTTTGACTCTGCATCAAAAGCTGAAAATATGTAGTCTCGAAGTCATTTCGAGAAATTGACGTTTTAAGTTTCTGTTTCCAAATTCAAATGGATGTATCTTCGCCAATAATTGTCAGAAGTTAGAATTTCTTTCAACATTATGAAGCCCTTTTTATATATTTTGATTCTGCATCAAAAGCTGAAAATATGTAGTCTTGAAGTCATATCGCGAAATTGACGTTTTAAGTTTCTGTTTCCAAATTCAAACGGATGTATCTTCGCCAATAATTGTCAGAAGTTAGAATTTCTTTCAACATTATGAAGCCCTTTTATATATTTTGTTTCTGCATCAAAAGCTGAAAATATGTAGTCTCAAAGTCATTTCGAGAAATTGACGTTTTAAGTTTCTGTTTCCAAATTCAAACGGATGTATCTTCGCCAATAATTGTCAGAAGTTAGAATTTCTTTCAACATTATGAAGCCCTTTTTATATATTTTGACTCTGCATCAAAAGCTGAAAATATGTAGTCGCGAAGTCATTTCGAGAAATTGACGTTTTAAGTTTCGGTTTCCAAATTCAAACGGATGTTTCTTCGCCAATAATTGTCAGAAGTCAGAATTTCTTTCAACATTATGAAGCCCTTTTAATATATTTTGACTCTGCATCAAGAGCTGAAAATATGTAGTCGCGAAGTCATTTCGAGAAATTGACGTTTTAAGTTTCTGTTTCCAAATTCAAACGGATGTATCTTCGCCAATAATTGTCAGCAGTTAGAATTTCTTTCAACATTATGAAGCCCTTTTTATATATTTTGATTCTGCATCAAAAGCTGAAAATATGTAGTCTCGAAGTCATTTCGAGAAATCGACGTTTTAAGTTTCTGTTTCCAAATTCAAACGCCAATAATTGTCAGAAGTCAGAATTTCTTTCAACATTATGAAGCCCTTTTTATATATTTTGATTCTGCAGCAAAAGCTGAAAATATGTAGTCTCAAAGTCATTTCGAGAAATTGACGTTTTAAGTTTCTGTTTCCAATTCAAACGGATGTATCTTCGCCAATAATTGTCAAAAGTTAGAATTTCTTTCAACATTATGAAGCCCTTTTTATATATTTTGACTCTGCATCAAAAGCTGAAAATATGTAGTCGCGAAGTCATTTCGAGAAATCTACGTTTTAAGTTTCTGTTTCCAAATTCAAACGGATGTATCTTCGCCAATAATTGTCAGAAGTTACAATTTCTTTCAACATTATGAAGCCCTTTTTATATATTTTGACTATGCATCAAAAGCTGAAAATATGTAGTCTCGAAGTCATTTCGAGAAATTGACGTTTTAAGTTTCTGTTTCCAAATTCAAACGGATGTATCTTCGCCAATAATTGTCAGAAGTTAGAATTTCTTTCAACATTATAAAGCCCTTTTTATATATTTTGATTCTGCATCAAAAGCTGAAAATATGTAGTCTCGAAGTCATTTCGAGATATTGGCGGTTTAAGTTTCGGTTTCCAAATTCAAACGGATGTATCTTCGTAAATAATTGTCAGAAGTTAGAATTTCTTTCAACATTATGAAGCCCTTTTTATATATTTTGACTCTGCATCAAAAGCTGAAAATATGTAGTCGCGAAGTCATTTCGAGAAATTGACGTTTTAAGTTTCTGTTTCCAAATTCAAACGAATGTATCTTCGCCAATAATTGTCAGAAGTCAGAATTTCTTTCAACATTATGAAGCCCTTTTTATATATTTTGACTCTGCATCAAAAGGTGAAAATATGTAGTCGTGAAGTCATTTCGAGAAATTGACGTTTTAAGTTTCTGTTTCCAAATTCAACCGGATGTATCTTCGCCAATAATTGTCAGCAGTTAGAATTTCTTTCAACATTATGAAGCCCTTTTTATATATTTTGATTCTGCATCAAAAGCTGAAAATATGTAGTCTCGAAGTCATTTCGAGAAATCGACGTTTTAAGTTTCTGTTTCCAAATTCAAACGGATGTATCTTCGCCAATAATTGTCAGAAGTTAGAATTTCTTTCAACATTATGAAGCCCTTTTTATATATTTTGACTCTGCATCAAAAGCTGAAAATATGTAGTCTCGAAGTCATTTCGAGAAATTTACGTTTTAAGTTTCTGTTTCCAAATTCAAACGGATGTATCTTTGCCAATAATTGTCAGAAGTTAGAATTTCTTTCAACATTATGAAGCCCTTTTTATATATTTTGACCCTGCATCAAAAGCTGAAAATATGTAGTCTCGAAGTCATTTCGAGAAATTGACGTTTTAAGTTTCTGTTTCCAAATTCAAATGGATGTATCTTCGCCAATAATTGTCAGAAGTTAGAATTTCTTTCAACATTATGAAGCCCTTTTTATATATTTTGACTATGCATCAAAAGCTGAAAATATGTAGTCTCGAAGTCATTTCGAGAAATTGACGTTTTAAGTTTCTGTTTCCAAATTCAAACGGATGTATCTTCGCCAATAATTATCAGAAGTTAGAATTTCTTTCAACATTATGAAGCCCTTTTTATATATTTTGACTGTGCATCAAAAGCTGAAAATATGTAGTCTCGAAGTCATTTCGAGAAATCGACGTTTTAAGTTTCTGTTTGCAAATTCAAACGGATGGATCTTCGCAAATAATTGTCAGAAGTTAGACTTTCTTTCAACATTATGAACCCCTTTTTATATATTTTGATTCTGCATCAAAAGCTGAAAATATGTAGTCTCGAAGTCATTTTGAGATATTGGCGTTTTAAGTTTATTTTCCCAAATTCAAACGGATGTATCTTCGCCAATATATTGTCAGAAGATAGACTTTCTTTCAAACATTTATGAACCCCTTTTTTATATATTTTGATTATGCATTCAAAAGCTGAAAAATATGTAGTCGCGAAGTCATTTCGAGGAATTGACGTTCTAAGTTTCTGTTTCCAAATTCAAACGGATGTATCTTTGCCAATAATTGTCAGAAGTTAGTATTTCTTTCAACATTATGAACCCCTTTTTATATATTTTGACCCTGCATCAAAAGCTGAAAATATGTAGTCTCGAAGTCATTTCGAGAAATTGACGTTTTAAGTTTCTGTTTCCAAATTCAAACGGATGTATCTTCGCCAATAATTGTCAGAAGTTAGAATTTCTTTCAACATTATGAAGCCCTTTTTATATATTTTGACTGTGCATCAAAAGCTGAATATATGTAGTCTCGAAGTCATTTCGAGAAATCGACGTTTTAAGTTACTGTTTCCAAATTCAAACGGATGTATCTTCGCCAATAATTGTCAGAAATTAGAATTTCTTTCAACATTATGAAGCCCTTTTTATATATTTTGACTCTGCATCAAAAGCTGAAAATATGTAGTCTCGAAGTCATTTCGAGAAATTGACGTTTTAAGTTTCTGTTTCCAAATTCAAACGGATGTATCTTCGCCAATAATTGTCACAAGCCAGAATTTCTTTCAACATTATGAAGCCCTTTTTATATATTTTAACTCTGCTTCAAAAGCTGAAAATATGTAGTCTCGAAGTCATTTCGAGAAATTGACGTTTTAAGTTTCTGTTTCCAAATTCAAACGGATGTATATAACAATAATTGTCAGAAGTTAAAATTTCTTTCAACATTATGAAGCCCTTTTTATATATTTTGACTGTGCATCAAAAGCTGAAAATATGTAGTCTCGAAGTCATTTCGAGAAATCGACGTTTTAAGTTTCTGTTTGCAAATTCAAACGGATGTATCTTCGCCAATAATTGTCAGAAATTAGAATTTCTTTCAACATTATGAAGCCCTTTTTATATATTTTGACTCTGCATCAAAAGCTGAAAATATGTGGTCTCGAAGTCATTTCGAGAAATTGACGTTTTAAATTTCTGTTTCCAAATTCAAACGGATGTATCTTCGCCAATAATTGTCAGAAGTTAGAATTTCTTTCAACATTATGAAGCCCTTTTTATATATTTTAACTCTGCATCAAAAGCTGAAAATATGTAGTCTCGAAGTCATTTCGAGAAATTGACGTTTTAAGTTTCTGTTTCCAAATTCAAACGGATGTATCTTTGCCAATAATTGTCAAAAGTTACAATTTCTTTCAACATTATGAAGCCCTTTTTATATATTTTGACTCTGCATCAAAAGCTGAAAATATGTAGTCTCGAAGTCATTTCGAGAAATTGACGTTTTAAGTTTCTGTTTCCAAATTCAAACGGTTGTATCTTCGCCAATAATTGTCAGAAGTTAGAATTTCTTTCAACATTATGAAGCCCTTTTTATATATTTTGATTCTGCATCAAAAGCTGAAAATATGTAGTCTCGAAGTCATTTCGAGAAATTGACGTTTTAAGTTTCTGTTTCCAAATTCGAACGGATGTATCTTCGCCAATAATTGTCAGAAGTTAGAATTTCTTTCAACATTATGAAGCCCTTTTTATATATTTTGACTCTGCATCAAAAGCTGAAAATATGTAGTCTCGAAGTCATTTCGAGAAATTGACGTTTTAAGTTTCTGTTTCCAAATTCAAACGAATGTATCTTCGCCAATAATTGTCAGAAGTCAGAATTTCTTTCAACATTATGAAGCCCTTTTTATATATTTTGACTCTGCATCAAAAGCTGAAAATATGTAGTCGTGAAGTCATTTCGAGAAATTGACGTTTTAAGTTTCGGTTTCCAAATTCAAACGGATGTATCTTCGCCAATAATTGTCAGCAGTTAGAATTTCTTTCAACATTATGAAGCCCTTTTTATATATTTTGATTCTGCATCAAAAGCTGAAAATATGTAGTCTCGAAGTCATTTCGAGAAATCGACGTTTTAAGTTTCTGTTTCCAAATTCAAACGGATGTATCTTCGCCAATAATTGTCAGAAGTTAGAATTTCTTTCAACATTATGAAGCCCTTTTTATATATTTTGACTCTGCATCAGAAGCTGAAAATATGTAGTCTCGAAGTCATTTCGAGAAATTGACGTTTTAAGTTTCTGTTTCCAAATTCAAACGGATGTATCTTCGGCAATAATTGTCAGAAGTTAGAATTTCTTTCAACATTATGAAGCCCTTTTTATATATTTTGACCCTGCATCAAAAGCTGAAAATATGTAGTCTCGAAGTCATTTCGAGAAATTGACGTTTTAAGTTTCTGTTTCCAAATTCAAATGGATGTATCTTCGCCAATAATTGTCAGAAGTTAGAATTTCTTTCAACATTATGAAGCCCTTTTTATATATTTTGACTATGCATCAAAAGCTGAAAATATGTAGTCTCGAAGTCATTTCGAGAAATCGACGTTTTAAGTTTCTGTTTCCAAATTCAAACGGATGTATCTTCGCCAATAATTATCAGAAGTTAGAATTTCTTTCAACATTATGAAGCCCTTTTTATATATTTTGACTGTGCATCAAAAGCTGAAAATATGTAGTCTCGAAGTCATTTCGAGAAATCGACGTTTTAAGTTTCTGTTTGCAAATTCAAACGGATGGATCTTCGCAAATAATTGTCAGAAGTTAGACTTTCTTTCAACATTATGAACCCCTTTTTATATATTTTGATTCTGCATCAAAAGCTGAAAATATGTAGTCTCGAAGTCATTTCGAGAAATTGACGTTTTAAGTTTCTGTTTCCAAATTCAAACGGATGTATCTTCGTCAATAATTGTCAGAAGTTAGAATTTCTTTCAACATTATGAAGCCCTTTTTATATATTTTGATTCTGCATCAAAAGCTGAAAATATGTAGTCGCGAAGTCATTTCGAGGAATTGACGTTCTAAGTTTCTGTTTCCAAATTCAAACGGATGTATCTTTGCCAATAATTGTCAGAAGTTAGAATTTCTTTCAACATTATGAACCCCTTTTTATATATTTTGACCCTGCATCAAAAGCTGAAAATATGTAGTCTCGAAGTCATTTCGAGAAATTGACGTTTTAAGTTTCTGTTTCCAAATTCAAACGGATGTATCTTCGCCAATAATTGTCAGAAGTTAGAATTTCTTTCAACATTATGAAGCCCTTTTTATATATTTTGACTGTGCATCAAAAGCTGAAAATATGTAGTCTCGAAGTCATTTCGAGAAATCGACGTTTTAAGTTACTGTTTCCAAATTCAAACGGATGTATCTTCGCCAATAATTGTCAGAAATTAGAATTTCTTTCAACATTATGAAGCCCTTTTTATATATTTTGACTCTGCATCAAAAGCTGAAAATATGTAGTCTCGAAGTCATTTCGAGAAATTGACGTTTTAAGTTTCTGTTTCCAAATTCAAACGGATGTATCTTCGCCAATAATTGTCAGAAGTTAGAATTTCTTTCAACATTATGAAGCCCTTTTTATATATTTTGACTGTGCATCAAAAGCTGAAAATATGTAGTCTCGAAGTCATTTCGAGAAATCGACGTTTTAAGTTTCTGTTTGCAAATTCAAACGGATGTATCTTCGCAAATAATTGTCAGAAGTTAGAATTTCTTTCAACATTATGAAGCCCTTTTTATATATTTTGACTCTGCATCAAAAGCTGAAAATATGTGGTCTCGAAGTCATTTCGAGAAATTGACGTTTTAAGTTTCTGTTTCCAAATTCAAACGGATGTATCTTCGCCAATAATTGTCAGCAGTTAGAATTTCTTTCAACATTATGAAGCCCTTTTTATATATTTTGATTCTGCATCAAAAGCTGAAAATATGTAGTCTCGAAGTCATTTCGAGAAATTGACGTTTTAAGTTTCTGTTTCCAAATTCAAACGGATGTATCTTCGTCAATAATTGTCAGCAGTCAGAATTTCTTTCAACATTATGAAGCCCTTTTTATATATTTTGACTCTGCATCAAAAGCTGAAAATATGTAGTCTCGAAGTCATTTCGAGAAATTGACGTTTTAAGTTTCTGTTTCCAAATTCAAACGGATGTATCTACGTCAATAATTGTCAGAAGTTAGAAGTTCTTTCAACATTATGAAGCCCTTTTTATATATTTTGACTCTGCATCAAAAGCTGAAAATATGTAGTCTTGAAGTCATTTCGAGAAATTGACGTTTTAAGTTTCTGTTTGCAAATTCAAACGGATGTATCTTTGCCAATAATTGTCAGAAGTTAGAATTTCTTTCAACATTATGAAGCCCTTTTTATATATTTTGACCCTGCATCAAAAGCTGAAAATATGTAGTCTCGAAGTCATTTCGAGAAATTGACGTTTTAAGTTTCTGTTTCCAAATTCAAACGGATGTATCTTCGCCAACAATTGTCAGAAGTTAGAATTTCTTTCAACATTATGAAGCCCTTTTTATATATTTTGACCCTGCATCAAAAGCTGAAAATATGTAGTCGCGAAGTCATTTCGAGAAATTGACGTTTTAAGTTTCTGTTTCCAAATTCAAACGGATGTATCTTCGCCAATAATTGTCAGAAATTAGAATTTCTTTCAACATTATGAAGCCCTTTTTATATATTTTGATTCTGCATCAAAAGCTGAAAATATGTAGTCTCGAAGTCATTTCGAGAAATTGACGTTTTAAGTTTCTGTTTCCAAATTCAAACGGATGTATCTTCGCCAATAATTGTCAGAAGTTAGAATTTCTTTCAACATTATGAAGCCCTTTTTATATATTTTAACTCTGCATCAAAAGCTGAAAAATATGTAGTCTGAAGTCATTTCGAGAAATCGACGTTTTAAGTTTCTGTTTCCAAATTCAAACGGATGTATATAACAATAATTGTCAGAAGTTAGAATTTCTTTCAACATTATGAAGCCCTTTTTATATATTTTGACTGTGCATCAAAAGCTGAAAATATGTAGTCTCGAAGTCATTTCGAGAAATCGACGTTTTAAGTTTCTGTTTGCAAATTCAAACGGATGTATCTTCGCAAATAATTGTCAGAAGTTAGAATTTCTTTCAACATTATGAAGCCCTTTTTATATATTTTGACTCTGCATCAAAAGCTGAAAATATGTGGTCTCGAAGTCATTTCGAGAAATTGACGTTTTAAGTTTCTGTTTCCAAATTCAAACGGATGTATCTTCGCCAATAATTGTCAGCAGTTAGAATTTCTTTCAACATTATGAAGCCCTTTTTATATATTTTGATTCTGCATCAAAAGCTGAAAATATGTTGTCTGGAAGTCATTTCGAGAAATTGACGTTTTAAGTTTCGGTTTCCAAATTCAAACGGATGTATCTTCGCCAATAATTGTCAGCAGTCAGAATTTCTTTCAACATTATGAAGCCCATTTTATATATTTTGACTCTGCATCAAGAGCTGAAAATATGTAGTCGCGAAGTCATTTCGAGAAATTGAAATTGACCGAGAAATTTCTGTTTCCAAATTCAAACGGATGTATCTTCGCCAATAATTGTCAGAAGTTAGAATTTCTTTCAACATTATGAAGCCCTTTTTATATATTTTGACTCTGCATCAAAAGCTGAAAATATGTAGTCTCGAAGTCATTTCGAGAAATTGACGTTTTAAGTTTCTGTTTCCAAATTCAAACGGATGTATCTTCGCCAATAATTGTCAGAAGTTAGAATTTCTTTCAACATTATGAAGCCCTTTTTATATATTTTGACTCTGCATCAAAAGCTGAAAATATGTAGTCTCGAAGTCATTTCGGGAAATTGACGTTTTAAGTTTCGGTTTCCAAATTCAAACGGATGTATCTTCGCCAATAATTGTCAGCAGTCAGAATTTCTTTCAACATTATGAAGCCCTTTTTATATATTTTGACTCTGCATCAAGAGCTGAAAATATGTAGTCGCGAAGTCATTTCGAGAAATTGACGTTTTAAGTTTCGGTTTCCAAATTCAAACGGATGTATCTTCGCCAATAATTGTCAGAAGTTAGAATTTCTTTCAACATTATGAAGCCCTTTTTATATATTTTGATTCTGCATCAAAAGCTGAAAATATGTAGTCGCGAAGTCATTTCGAGAAATCGACGTTTTAAGTTTCTGTTTCCAAATTCAAACGGATGTATCTTCGCCAATAATTGTCAGAAGTTAGAATTTCTTTCAACATTATGAAGCCCTTTTTATATATTTTGATTCTGCATCAAAAGCTGAAAATATGTAGTCTCGAAGTCATTTCGAGAAATTGACGTTTTAAGTTTGTGTTTCCAAATTCAAACGGATGTATCTTCGCCAATAGTTATCAGAAGTTAGAATTTCTTTCAACATTATGAAGCCCTTTTTATATATTTTGACTCTGCATCAAAAGCTGAAAATATGTAGTCTCGAAGTCATTTCGAGAAATTGACGTTTTAAGTTTCTGTTTCCAAATTCAAACGGATGTATCTTCGCCAATAATTGTCAGAAGTTAGAATTTCTTTCAACATTATGAAGCCCTTTTTATATATTTTGACTCTGCATCAAAAGCTGAAAATATGTAGTCTTGAAGTCATTTCGAGAAATTGACGTTTTAAGTTTCGGTTTCCAAATTCAACCGGATGTATCTTCGCCAATAATTGTCAGAAGTTAGAATTTCTTTCAACATTATAAAGCCCTTTTTATATATTTTGATTCTGCATCAAAAGCTGAAAATATGTTGTCTCGAAGTCATTTCGAGAAATTGACGTTTTAAGTTTCTGTTTCCAAATTCAAACGGATGTATCTTCGCCAATAATTGTCAGAAGTTAGAATTTCTTTCAACATTATGAAGCCCTTTTTATATATTTTGACTCTGCATCAAAAGCTGAAATTATGTAGTCGCGAAGTCATTTCGAGAAATTGACGTTTTAAGTTTCGGTTTCCAAATTCAAACGGATGTATCTTCGTCAATAATTGTCAGAAGTTAGAATTTCTTTCAACATTATGAAGCCCTTTTTATATATTTTGATTCTGCATCAAAAGCTGAAAATATGTAGTCGCGAAGTCATTTCGAGAAATTGACGTTTTAAGTTTCTGTTTCCAAATTCAAACGGATGTATCTTCGCCAATAATTGTGAGCAGTTAGAATTTCTTTCAACATTATGAAGCCCTTTTTATATATTTTGACTCTGCATCAAAAGCTGAAAATATGTGGTCTCGAAGTCATTTCGAGAAATTGACGTTTTAAGTTTCTGTTTCCAAATTCAAACGGATGTATCTTCGCCAATAATTGTCAGCAGTTAGAATTTCTTTCAACATTATGAAGCCCTTTTTATATATTTTGATTCTGCATCAAAAGCTGAAAATATGTAGTCTCGAAGTCATTTCGAGAAATTGACGTTTTAAGTTTCGGTTTCCAAATTCAAACGGATGTATCTTCGCCAATAATTGTCAGCAGTCAGAATTTCTTTCAACATTATGAAGCCCATTTTATATATTTTGACTCTGCATCAAGAGCTGAAAATATGTAGTCGCGAAGTCATTTCGAGAAATTGAAATTGACCGAGAAATTTCTGTTTCCAAATTCAAACGGATGTATCTTCGCCAATAATTGTCAGAAGTCAGAATTTCTTTCAACATTATGAAGCCCTTTTTATATATTTTGACTCTGCATCAAAAGCTGAAAATATGTAGTCTCGAAGTCATTTCGAGAAATTGACGTTTTAAGTTTCTGTTTCCAAATTCAAACGGATGTATCTTCGCCAATAATTGTCAGAAGTTAGAATTTCTTTCAACATTATGAAGCCCTTTTTATATATTTTGACTCTGCATCAAAAGCTGAAAATATGTAGTCTCGAAGTCATTTCGGGAAATTGACGTTTTAAGTTTCGGTTTCCAAATTCAAACGGATGTATCTTCGCCAATAACTGTCAGCAGTTAGAATTTCTTTCAACATTATGAAGCCCTTTTTATATATTTTGATTCTGCATCAAAAGCTGAAAATATGTAGTCGCGAAGTCATTTCGAGAAATCGACGTTTTAAGTTTCTGTTTCCAAATTCAAACGGATGTATCTTCGCCAATAATTGTCAGAAGTTAGAATTTCTTTCAACATTATGAAGCCCTTTTTATATATTTTGATTCTGCATCAAAAGCTGAAAATATGTAGTCTCGAAGTCATTTCGAGAAATTGACGTTTTAAGTTTGTGTTTCCAAATTCAAACGGATGTATCTTCGCCAATAATTATCAGAAGTTAGAATTTCTTTCAACATTATGAAGCCCTTTTTATATATTTTGACTCTGCTTCAAAAGCTGAAAATAAGTAGTCTCGAAGTCATTTCGAGAAATTGACGTTTTAAGTTTCTGTTTCCAAATTCAAACGGATGTATCTTCGCCAATAATTGTCAGAAGTTAGAATTTCTTTCAACTTTATGAAGCCCTTTTTTTATGTTTTGATTCTGCTGAAAATATGTAGTCTCGAAGTCATTTCGAGAAGTTGACGTTTTAAGTTTCGGTTTCCAAAATCAAAACGGAATGTATCTTCGCCAATAATTGTCAGAAGTTAGAATTTCTTTCAACCCCATGAAGCCCTTTTTATATATTTTGATTCTGCTGAAAATATGTAGTCTCGAAGTCATTTCGAGAAGTTGACGTTTTAAGTTTCGGTTTCCAAATTCAAACGGATGTATCTTCGCCAATAATTGTCAGAAGTCAGAATTTCTTTCAACATTATGAAGCCCTTTTTATATATTTTGACTCTGCATCAAAAGCTGAAAATATGTAGTCTCGAAGTCATTTCGAGAAATTGACGTTTTAAGTTTCGGTTTCCAAATTCAAACGGATGTATCTTCGCCAATAATTGTCAGCAGTTAGAATTTCTTTCAACATTATGAAGCCCTTTTTATATATTTTGATTCTGCATCAAAAGCTGAAAATATGTAGTCTTGAAGTCATTTCGAGAAATCGACATTTTAAGTTTCTGTTTCCAAATTCAAACGGATGTATCTTTGCCAATAACTGTCAGAAGTTAGAATTTCTTTCAACATTATGAAGCCCTTTTTATATATTTTGATTCTGCATCAAAAGCTGAAAATATGTAGTCTCGAAGTCATTTCGAGAAATTGACGTTTTAAGTTTCTGTTTCCAAATTCAAACGGATGTATATTACAATAATTGTCAGAAGTCAGAATTTCTTTCAACATTATGAAGCCCTTTTTATAATTTTGACTATGCATCAAAAGCTGAAAATATGTAGTCGCGAAGTCATTTCGAGAAATTGACGTTTTAAGTTTCGGTTTCCAAATTCAAACGGATGTATCTTCGCCAATAATTGTCAGCAGTTAGAATTTCTTTCAACATTATGAAGCCCTTTTTATATATTTTGATTCTGCATCAAAAGCTGAAAATATGTAGTCTTGAAGTCATTTCGAGAAATTGACGTTTTAAGTTTCTGTTTCCAAATTCAAACGGATGTATCTTTGCCAATAATTGTCAGAAGTTAGAATTTCTTTCAACATTATGAAGCCCTTTTTATATATTTTGACCCTGCATCAAAAGCTGAAAATATGTAGTCTCGAAGTCATTTCGAGAAATTGACGTTTTAAGTTTCTGTTTCCAAATTCAAACGGATGTATCTTCGCCAATAATTGTCAGAAGTTAGAATTTCTTTCAACATTATGAAGCCCTTTTTATATATTTTGACTGTGCATCAAAAGCTGAAAATATGTAGTCTCGAAGTCATTTCGAGAAATCGACGTTTTAAGTTACTGTTTCCAAATTCAAACAGATGTATCTTCGCCAATAATTGTCAGAAATTAGAATTTCTTTCAACATTATGAAGCCCTTTTTATATATTTTGATTCTGCATCAAAAGCTGAAAATATGTAGTCTCGAAGTCATTTCGAGAAATTGACGTTTTAAGTTTCTGTTTCCAAATTCAAACGGATGTATCTTCGCCAATAATTGTCAGAAGTTAGAATTTCTTTCAACATTATGAAGCCCTTTTTATATATTTTAACTCTGCTTCAAAAGCTGAAAATATGTAGTCTCGAAGTCATTTCGAGAAATTGACGTTTTAAGTTTCTGTTTCCAAATTCAAACGGATGTATATAACAATAATTGTCAGAAGTTAGAATTTCTTTCAACATTATGAAGCCCTTTTTATATATTTTGACTCTGCATCAAAAGCTGAAAATATGTAGTCTCGAAGTCATTTCGAGAAATTGACGTTTTAAGTTTCTGTTTCCAAATTCAAACGGATGTATCTTCGCCAATAATTGTCAGCAGTCAGAATTTCTTTCAACATTATGAAGCCCATTTTATATATTTTGACTCTGCATCAAGAGCTGAAAATATGTAGTCGCGAAGTCATTTCGAGAAATTGAAATTGACCGAGAAATTTCTGTTTCCAAATTCAAACGGATGTATCTTCGCCAATAATTGTCAGAAGTTAGAATTTCTTTCAACATTATGAAGCCCTTTTTATATATTTTGACTCTGCATCAAAAGCTGAAAATATGTAGTCTCGAAGTCATTTCGAGAAATTGACGTTTTAAGTTTCTGTTTCCAAATTCAAACGGATGTATCTTCGCCAATAATTGTCAGAAGTTAGAATTTCTTTCAACATTATGAAGCCCTTTTTATATATTTTGACTCTGCATCAAAAGCTGAAAATATGTAGTCTCGAAGTCATTTCGGGAAATTGACGTTTTAAGTTTCGGTTTCCAAATTCAAACGGATGTATCTTCGCCAATAATTGTCAGCAGTCAGAATTTCTTTCAACATTATGAAGCCCTTTTTATATATTTTGACTCTGCATCAAGAGCTGAAAATATGTAGTCGCGAAGTCATTTCGAGAAATTGACGTTTTAAGTTTCTGTTTCCAAATTCAAACGGATGTATCTTCGCCAATAATTGTCAGCAGTTAGAATTTCTTTCAACATTATGAAGCCCTTTTTATATATTTTGACTCTGCATCAAAAGCTGAAAATATGTAGTCTCGAAGTCATTTCGAGAAATCGACGTTTTAAGTTTCTGTTTCCAAATTCAAACGGATGTATCTTCGCCAATAATTCTCAGAAGTTAGAATTTCTTTCAACATTATGAAGCCCTTTTTATATATTTTGATTCTGCATCAAAAGCTGAAAATATGTAGTCTCGAAGTCATTTCGAGAAATTGACGTTTTTAGTTTGTGTTTCCAAATTCAAACGGATGTATCTTCGCCAATAATTGTCAGAAGTTAGAATTTCTTTCAACATTATGAAGCCCTCTTTATATATTTTGACTCTGCTTCAAAAGCTGAAAATATGTAGTCTCGAAGTCATTTCGAGAAATTGACGTTTTAAGTTTCTGTTTCCAAATTCAAACGGATGTATCTTCGCCAATAATTGTCAGAAGTCAGAATTTCTTTCAACTTTATGAAGCCCTTTTTATATATTTTGACTGTGCATCAAAAGCTGAAAATATGTAGTCGCGAAGTCATTTCGAGAAATTGACGTTTTAAGTTTCTGTTTCCAAATTCAAACGGATGTATCTTCGCCAATAATTGTCAGATGTTTGAATTTCTTTCAACCCCATGAAGCCCTTATTATATATTTTGATTCTGCTGAAAATATGTAGTCTCGAAGTCATTTCGAGAAATCGACGTTTTAAGTTTCTGTTTCCAAATTCAAACGGATGTATCTTCGCCAATAATTGTCAGAAGTTAGTATTTCTTTCAACATTATGAAGCCCTTTTTATATATTTTGACTCTGCATCAAAAGCTGAAAATATGTAGTCTCGAAGTCATTTCGAGAAATTGACGTTTTAAGTTTCGGTTTCCAAATTCAAACGGATGTATCTTCGCCAATAATTGTCAGCAGTTAGAATTTCTTTCAACATTATGAAGCCCTTTTTATATATTTTGATTCTGCATCAAAAGCTGAAAATATGTAGTCTTGAAGTCATTTCGAGAAATCGACATTTTAAGTTTCTGTTTCCAAATTCAAACGGATGTATCTTTGCCAATAACTGTCAGAAGTTAGAATTTCTTTCAACATTATGAAGCCCTTTTTATATATTTTGATTCTGCATCAAAAGCTGAAAATATGTAGTCTCGAAGTCATTTCGAGAAATTGACGTTTTAAGTTTCTGTTTCCAAATTCAAACGGATGTATATTACAATAATTGTCAGAAGTCAGAATTTCTTTCAACATTATGAAGCCCTTTTTATATATTTTGACTATGCATCAAAAGCTGAAAATATGTAGTCGCGAAGTCATTTCGAGAAATTGACGTTTTAAGTTTCGGTTTCCAAATTCAAACGGATGTATCTTCGCCAATAATTGTCAGCAGTTAGAATTTCTTTCAACATTATGAAGCCCTTTTTATATATTTTGATTCTGCATCAAAAGCTGAAAATATGTAGTCTTGAAGTCATTTCGAGAAATTGACGTTTTAAGTTTCTGTTTCCAAATTCAAACGGATGTATCTTTGCCAATAATTGTCAGAAGTTAGAATTTCTTTCAACATTATGAAGCCCTTTTTATATATTTTGACTATGCATCAAAAGCTGAAAATATGTAGTCTCGAAGTCATTTCGAGAAATTGACGTTTTAAGTTTCTGTTTCCAAATTCAAACGGATGTATCTTCGCCAATAATTGTCAGAAGTTAGAATTTCTTTCAACATTATGAAGCCCTTTTTATATATTTTGACTGTGCATCAAAAGCTGAAAATATGTAGTCTCGAAGTCATTTCGAGAAATCGACGTTTTAAGTTTCTGTTTCCAAATTCAAACAGATGTATCTTCGCCAATAATTGTCAGAAGTTAGAATTTCTTTCAACATTATGAAGCCCTTTTTATATATTTTGATTCTGCATCAAAAGCTGAAAATATGTAGTCTCGAAGTCATTTCGAGAAATTGACGTTTTAAGTTTCTGTTTCCAAATTCAAACGGATGTATCTTCGCCAATAATTGTCAGAAGTTAGAATTTCTTTCAACATTATGAAGCCCTTTTTATATATTTTAACTCTGCTTCAAAAGCTGAAAATATGTAGTCTCGAAGTCATTTCGAGAAATTGACGTTTTAAGTTTCTGTTTCCAAATTCAAACGGATGTATATAACAATAATTGTCAGAAGTTAGAATTTCTTTCAACATTATGAAGCCCTTTTTATATATTTTGACTGTGCATCAAAAGCTGAAAATATGTAGTCTCGAAGTCATTTCGAGAAATCGACGTTTTAAGTTTCTGTTTCCAAATTCAAACGGATGTATCTTCGCAAATAATTGTCAGAAGTTAGAATTTCTTTCAACATTATGAAGCCCTTTTTATATATTTTGATTCTGCATCAAAAGCTGAAAATATGTAGTCTCGAAGTCATTTCGAGATATTGACGTTTTAAGTTTCTGTTTCCAAATTCAAACGGATGTATCTTCGCCAATAATTGTCAGCAGTTAGAATTTCTTTCAACATTATGAAGCCCTTTTTATATATTTTGATTCTGCATCAAAAGCTGAAAATATGTAGTCTCGAAGTCATTTCGAGAAATTGACGTTTTAAGTTTCTGTTTCCAAATTCAAACGGATGTATCTTCGCCAATAATTGTCAGCAGTCAGAATTTCTTTCAACATTATGAAGCCCATTTTATATATTTTGACTCTGCATCAAGAGCTGAAAATATGTAGTCGCGAAGTCATTTCGAGAAATTGAAATTGACCGAGAAATTTCTGTTTCCAAATTCAAACGGATGTATCTTCGCCAATAATTGTCAGAAGTCAGAATTTCTTTCAACATTATGAAGCCCTTTTTATATATTTTGACTCTGCATCAAAAGCTGAAAATATGTAGTCTCGAAGTCATTTCGAGAAATTGACGTTTTAAGTTTCTGTTTCCAAATTCAAACGGATGTATCTTCGCCAATAATTGTCAGAAGTTAGAATTTCTTTCAACATTATGAAGCCCTTTTTATATATTTTGACTCTGCATCAAAAGCTGAAAATATGTAGTCTCGAAGTCATTTCGGGAAATTGACGTTTTAAGTTTCGGTTTCCAAATTCAAACGGATGTATCTTCGCCAATAATTGTCAGCAGTCAGAATTTCTTTCAACATTATGAAGCCCATTTTATATATATTTTGACTCTGCATCAAGAGCTGAAAATATGTAGTCGCGAAGTCATTTCGAGAAATTGACGTTTTAAGTTTCGGTTTCCAAATTCAAACGGATGTATCTTCGCCAATAACTGTCAGCAGTTAGAATTTCTTTCAACATTATGAAGCCCTTTTTATATATTTTGATTCTGCATCAAAAGCTGAAAATATGTAGTCGCGAAGTCATTTCGAGAAATCGACGTTTTAAGTTTCTGTTTCCAAATTCAAACGGATGTATCTTCGCCAATAATTGTCAGAAGTTAGAATTTCTTTCAACATTATGAAGCCCTTTTTATATATTTTGATTCTGCATCAAAAGCTGAAAATATGTAGTCTCGAAGTCATTTCGAGAAATTGACGTTTTAAGTTTCTGTTTCCAAATTCAAACGGATGTATCTTCGCCAATAATTGTCAGAAGTTAGAATTTCTTTCACATTATGAAGCCCTTTTTATATATTTTGACTCTGCATCAAAGCTGAAAATATGTAGTCTCGAAGTCATTTCGGGAAATTGACGTTTTAAGTTTCGGTTTCCAAATTCAAACGGATGTATCTTCCGCCAATAATTGTCAGCAGTCAGAATTTCTTTCAACATTATGAAGCCCTTTTTATATATTTTAACTCTGCTTCAAAAGCTGAAAATATGTAGTCTCGAAGTCATTTCGAGAAATTGACGTTTTAAGTTTCTGTTTCCAAATTCAAACGGATGTATATAACAATAATTGTCAGAAGTTAGAATTTCTTTCAACATTATGAAGCCCTTTTTATATATTTTGACTGTGCATCAAAAGCTGAAAATATGTAGTCTCGAAGTCATTTCGAGAAATCGACGTTTTAAGTTTCTGTTTGCAAATTCAAACGGATGTATCTTCGCAAATAATTGTCAGAAGTTAGAATTTCTTTCAACATTATGAAGCCCTTTTTATATATTTTGACTCTGCATCAAAAGCTGAAAATATGTGGTCTCGAAGTCATTTCGAGAAATTGACGTTTTAAGTTTCTGTTTCCAAATTCAAACGGATGTATCTTCGCCAATAATTGTCAGCAGTCAGAATTTCTTTCAACATTATGAAGCCCTTTTTATATATTTTAACTCTGCTTCAAAAGCTGAAAATATGTAGTCTCGAAGTCATTTCGAGAAATTGACGTTTTAAGTTTCTGTTTCCAAATTCAAACGGATGTATATAACAATAATTGTCAGAAGTTAGAATTTCTTTCAACATTATGAAGCCCTTTTTATATATTTTGATTCTGCATCAAAAGCTGAAAATATGTAGTCTCGAAGTCATTTCGAGAAATTGACGTTTTAAGTTTCGGTTTCCAAATTCAAACGGATGTATCTTCGCCAATAATTGTCAGCAGTCAGAATTTCTTTCAACATTATGAAGCCCATTTTATATATTTTGACTCTGCATCAAGAGCTGAAAATATGTAGTCGCGAAGTCATTTCGAGAAATTGAAATTGACCGAGAAATTTCTGTTTCCAAATTCAAACGGATGTATCTTCGCCAATAATTGTCAGAAGTTAGAATTTCTTTCAACATTATGAAGCCCTTTTTATATATTTTGACTCTGCATCAAAAGCTGAAAATATGTAGTCTCGAAGTCATTTCGAGAAATTGACGTTTTAAGTTTCTGTTTCCAAATTCAAACGGATGTATCTTCGCCAATAATTGTCAGAAGTTAGAATTTCTTTCAACATTATGAAGCCCTTTTTATATATTTTGACTCTGCATCAAAAGCTGAAAATATGTAGTCTCGAAGTCATTTCGGGAAATTGACGTTTTAAGTTTCGGTTTCCAAATTCAAACGGATGTATCTTCGCCAATAATTGTCAGCAGTCAGAATTTCTTTCAACATTATGAAGCCCATTTTATATATTTTGACTCTGCATCAAGAGCTGAAAATATGTAGTCGCGAAGTCATTTCGAGAAATTGACGTTTTAAGTTTCGGTTTCCAAATTCAAACGGATGTATCTTCGCCAATAACTGTCAGCAGTTAGAATTTCTTTCAACATTATGAAGCCCTTTTTATATATTTTGATTCTGCATCAAAAGCTGAAAATATGTAGTCGCGAAGTCATTTCGAGAAATCGACGTTTTAAGTTTCTGTTTCCAAATTCAAACGGATGTATCTTCGCCAATAATTGTCAGAAGTTAGAATTTCTTTCAACATTATGAAGCCCTTTTTATATATTTTGATTCTGCATCAAAAGCTGAAAATATGTAGTCTCGAAGTCATTTCGAGAAATTGACGTTTTAAGTTTCTGTTTCCAAATTCAAACGGATGTATCTTCGCCAATAATTGTCAGAAGTTAGAATTTCTTTCAACATTATGAAGCCCTTTTTATATATTTTGATTCTGCATCAAAAGCTGAAAATATGTAGTCTCGAAGTCATTTCGAGAAATTGACGTTTTAAGTTTCTGTTTCCAAATTCAAACGGATGTATCTTCGCCAATAATTGTCAGAAGTTAGAATTTCTTTCACATTATGAAGCCCTTTTTATATATTTTGACTCTGCATCAAAGCTGAAAATATGTAGTC
Organism: Drosophila grimshawi; assembly: GCF_018153295.1. Lineage (NCBI taxonomy): Eukaryota > Metazoa > Arthropoda > Insecta > Diptera > Drosophilidae > Drosophila > Drosophila grimshawi. Next base: position 71,299 of record NW_025062752.1, on the reverse strand, counting down.
TCGAAGTCATTTCGGGAAATTGACGTTTTAAGTTTCGGTTTCCAAATTCAAACGGATGTATCTTCCGCCAATAATTGTCAGCAGTCAGAATTTCTTTCAACATTATGAAGCCCTTTTTATATATTTTAACTCTGCTTCAAAAGCTGAAAATATGTAGTCTCGAAGTCATTTCGAGAAATTGACGTTTTAAGTTTCTGTTTCCAAATTCAAACGGATGTATATAACAATAATTGTCAGAAGTTAGAATTTCTTTCAACATTATGAAGCCCTTTTTATATATTTTGACTGTGCATCAAAAGCTGAAAATATGTAGTCTCGAAGTCATTTCGAGAAATCGACGTTTTAAGTTTCTGTTTGCAAATTCAAACGGATGTATCTTCGCAAATAATTGTCAGAAGTTAGAATTTCTTTCAACATTATGAAGCCCTTTTTATATATTTTGACTCTGCATCAAAAGCTGAAAATATGTGGTCTCGAAGTCATTTCGAGAAATTGACGTTTTAAGTTTCTGTTTCCAAATTCAAACGGATGTATCTTCGCCAATAATTGTCAGCAGTCAGAATTTCTTTCAACATTATGAAGCCCTTTTTATATATTTTAACTCTGCTTCAAAAGCTGAAAATATGTAGTCTCGAAGTCATTTCGAGAAATTGACGTTTTAAGTTTCTGTTTCCAAATTCAAACGGATGTATATAACAATAATTGTCAGAAGTTAGAATTTCTTTCAACATTATGAAGCCCTTTTTATATATTTTGATTCTGCATCAAAAGCTGAAAATATGTAGTCTCGAAGTCATTTCGAGAAATTGACGTTTTAAGTTTCGGTTTCCAAATTCAAACGGATGTATCTTCGCCAATAATTGTCAGCAGTCAGAATTTCTTTCAACATTATGAAGCCCATTTTATATATTTTGACTCTGCATCAAGAGCTGAAAATATGTAGTCGCGAAGTCATTTCGAGAAATTGAAATTGACCGAGAAATTTCTGTTTCCAAATTCAAACGGATGTATCTTCGCCAATAATTGTCAGAAGTTAGAATTTCTTTCAACATTATGAAGCCCTTTTTATATATTTTGACTCTGCATCAAAAGCTGAAAATATGTAGTCTCGAAGTCATTTCGAGAAATTGACGTTTTAAGTTTCTGTTTCCAAATTCAAACGGATGTATCTTCGCCAATAATTGTCAGAAGTTAGAATTTCTTTCAACATTATGAAGCCCTTTTTATATATTTTGACTCTGCATCAAAAGCTGAAAATATGTAGTCTCGAAGTCATTTCGGGAAATTGACGTTTTAAGTTTCGGTTTCCAAATTCAAACGGATGTATCTTCGCCAATAATTGTCAGCAGTCAGAATTTCTTTCAACATTATGAAGCCCATTTTATATATTTTGACTCTGCATCAAGAGCTGAAAATATGTAGTCGCGAAGTCATTTCGAGAAATTGACGTTTTAAGTTTCGGTTTCCAAATTCAAACGGATGTATCTTCGCCAATAACTGTCAGCAGTTAGAATTTCTTTCAACATTATGAAGCCCTTTTTATATATTTTGATTCTGCATCAAAAGCTGAAAATATGTAGTCGCGAAGTCATTTCGAGAAATCGACGTTTTAAGTTTCTGTTTCCAAATTCAAACGGATGTATCTTCGCCAATAATTGTCAGAAGTTAGAATTTCTTTCAACATTATGAAGCCCTTTTTATATATTTTGATTCTGCATCAAAAGCTGAAAATATGTAGTCTCGAAGTCATTTCGAGAAATTGACGTTTTAAGTTTGTGTTTCCAAATTCAAACGGATGTATCTTCGCCAATAATTATCAGAAGTTAGAATTTCTTTCAACATTATGAAGCCCTTTTTATATATTTTGACTCTGCATCAAAAGCTGAAAATATGTAGTCTCGAAGTCATTTCGGGAAATTGACGTTTTAAGTTTCGGTTTCCAAATTCAAACGGATGTATCTTCGCCAATAATTGTCAGCAGTTAGAATTTCTTTCAACATTATGAAGCCCATTTTATATATTTTGACTCTGCATCAAAAGCTGAAAATATGTAGTCTCGAAGTCATTTCGAGAAATTGACGTTTTAAGTTTCTGTTTCCAAATTCAAACGGATGTATCTTCGCCAATAACTGTCAGAAGTTAGAATTTCTTTCAACATTATGAAGCCCTTTTTATATATTTTGATTCTGCATCAAAAGCTGAAAATATGTAGTCTCGAAGTCATTTCGAGAAATTGACGTTTTAAGTTTCTGTCTCCAAATTCAAACGGATGTATCTTCGCCAATAATTGTCAGAAGTTAGAATTTCGTTCAACATTATGAAGCCCTTTTTATATATTTTGACTCTGCATCAAAAGCTGCAAATATGTAGTCTCGAAGTCATTTCGAAAAATTGACGTTTTAAGTTTCTGTTTCCAAATTCAAACGGATGTATCTTCGCCAATAATTGTCAGAAGTTAGAATTTCTTTCAACATTATGAAGCCCTTTTTATATATTTTGACTCTGCATCAAAAGCTGAAAATATGTAGTCGCGAAGTCATTTCGAGAAATTGACGTTTTAAGTTTCGGTTTCCAAATTCAACCGGATGTATCTTCGTAAATAATTGTCAGAAGTTAGAATTTCTTTCAACATTATAAAGCCCTTTTTATATATTTTGATTCTGCATCAAAAGCTGAAAATATGTAGTCTCGAAGTCATTTCGAGAAATTGACGTTTTAAGTTTCTGTTTCCAAATTTAAACGGATGTATCTTCGCCAATAATTGTCAGAAGTTAGAATTTCTTTCAACATTATGAAGCCTTTTTATATATTTTCACTCTGCTTCAAAAGCTGAAATTATGTAGTCGCGAAGTCATTTCGAGAAATTGACGTTTTAAGTTTCGGTTTCCAAGTTCAAACGGATGTATCTTCGTCAATAATTGTCAGAAGTTAGAATTTCTTTCAACATTATGAAGCCCTTTTTATATATTTTGACTCTGCATCAAAAGCTGAAAATATGTAGTCGCGAAGTCATTTCGAGAAATTGACGTTTTAAGTTTGTGTTTCCAAATTCAAACGGATGTATCTTCGCCAATAATTGTCAGAAGTTAGAATTTCTTTCAACTTTATGAAGGCCTATTTTTATGTTTTGATTCTGCTGAAAATATGTAGTCTCGAAGTCATTTCGAGAAATTGACGTTTTAAGTTTCGGTTTCCAAATTCAAACGGATGTATCTTCGCCAATAATTGTCAGCAGTCAGAATTTCTTTCAACATTATGAAGCCCATTTTATATATTTTGACTCTGCATCAAGAGCTGAAAATATGTAGTCGCGAAGTCATTTCGAGAAATTGAAATTGACCGAGAAATTTCTGTTTCCAAATTCAAACGGATGTATCTTCGCCAATAATTGTCAGAAGTCAGAATTTCTTTCAACATTATGAAGCCCTTTTTATATATTTTGACTCTGCATCAAAAGCTGAAAATATGTAGTCTCGAAGTCATTTCGAGAAATTGACGTTTTAAGTTTCTGTTTCCAAATTCAAACGGATGTATCTTCGCCAATAATTGTCAGAAGTTAGAATTTCTTTCAACATTATGAAGCCCTTTTTATATATTTTGACTCTGCATCAAAAGCTGAAAATATGTAGTCTCGAAGTCATTTCGGGATATTGACGTTTTAAGTTTCGGTTTCCAAATTCAAACGGATGTATCTTCGCCAATACTTGTCAGAAGTTAGAATTTCTTTCAACATTATGAAGCCCTTTTTATATATTTTGACTCTGCATCAAAAGCTGAAAATATGTAGTCTCGAAGTCATTTCGCGAAATTGACGTTTTAAGTTTCGGTTTCCAAATTCAAACGGATGTATCTTCGCCAATAACTGTCAGCAGTTAGAATTTCTTTCAACATTATGAAGCCCTTTTTATATATTTTGATTCTGCATCAAAAGCTGAAAATATGTAGTCTCGAAGTCATTTCGAGAAATTGACGTTTTAAGTTTCTGTTTCCAAATTCAAACGGATGTATCTTCGTCAATAATTGTCAGAAGTTAGAATTTCTTTCAACATTATGAAGCCCTTTTTATATATTTTGATTCTGCATCAAAAGCTGAAAATATGTAGTCTCGAAGTCATTTCGAGAAATTGACGTTTTAAGTTTGTGTTTCCAAATTCAAACGGATGTATCTTCGCCAATAATTATCAGAAGTTAGAATTTCTTTCAACATTATGAAGCCCTTTTTATATATTTTGACTCTGCTTCAAAAGCTGAAAATATGTAGTCTCGAAGTCATTTCGAGAAATTGACGTTTTAAGTTTCTGTTTCCAAATTCAAACGGATGTATCTTCGCCAATAATTGTCAGAAGTTAGAATTTCTTTCAACATTATGAAGCCCTTTTTATATATTTTGACTCTGCATCAAAAGCTGAAAATATGTAGTCGCGAAGTCATTTCGAGAAATTGACGTTTTAAGTTTCGGTTTCCAAATTCAACCGGATGTATCTTCGCCAATAATTGTCAGAAGTTAGAATTTCTTTCAACATTATAAAGCCCTTTTTATATATTTTGATTCTGCATCAAAAGCTGAAAATATGTTGTCTCGAAGTCATTTCGAGAAATTGACGTTTTAAGTTTCTGTTTCCAAATTCAAACGGATGTATCTTCGCCAATAATTGTCAGAAGTTAGAATTTCTTTCAACATTATGAAGGCCTTTTTATATATTTTGACTCTGCATCAAAAGCTGAAAATATGTAGTCTCGAAGTCATTTCGCGAAATTGACGTTTTAAGTTTCTGTTTCCAAATTCAAACGGATGTATCTTCGCCAATAATTGTCAGAAGTTAGAATTTCTTTCAACATTATGAAGCCCTTTTTATATATTTTGATTCTGCATCAAAAGCTGAAAATATGTAGTCGCGAAGTCATTTCGAGAAATTGACGTTTTAAGTTTGTGTTTCCAAATTCAAACGGATGTATCTTCGCCAATAATTGTCAGAAGTTAGAATTTCTTTCAACTTTATGAAGGCCTTTTTTTATGTTTTGATTCTGCTGAAAATATGTAGTCTCGAAGTCATTTCGAGAAGTTGACGTTTTAAGTTTCGGTTTCCAAATTCAAACGGATGTATCTTCGCCAATAATTGTCAGAAGTTAGAATTTCTTTCAACATTATGAAGCCCTTTTTATATATTTTGACTCTGCATCAAAAGCTGAAAATATGTAGTCGCGAAGTCATTTCGAGAAATTGACGTTTTAAGTTTCGGTTTCCAAATTCAAACGGATGTATCTTCGCCAATAATTGTCAGCAGTTAGAATTTCTTTCAACATTATGAAGCCCTTTTTATATATTTTGATTCTGCATCAAAAGCTGAAAATATGTAGTCTTGAAGAAATTTCGAGAAATCGACGTTTTAAGTTTCTGTTTCCAAATTCAAACGGATGTATCTTTGCCAATAATTGTCAGAAGTTAGAATTTCTTTCAACATTATGAAGCCCTTTTTATATATTTTGATTCTGCATCAAAAGCTGAAAATATGTAGTCTCGAAGTCATTTCGAGAAATTGACGTTTTAAGTTTCTGTTTCCAAATTCAACCGGATGTATCTTCGCCAATAATTGTCAGAAGTTAGAATTTCTTTCAACATTATGAAGCCCTTTTTATATATTTTGACTGTGCATCAAAAGCTGAAAATATGTAGTTTCGAAGTCATTTCGAGAAATCGACGTTTTAAGTTTCTGTTTGCAAATTCAAACGGATGTATCTTCGCAAATAATTGTCAGAAGTTAGAATTTCTTTCAACATTATGAAGCCCTTTTTATATATTTTGATTCTGCATCAAAAGCTGAAAATATGTAGTCTCGAAGTCATTTCGAGAAATTGACGTTTTAAGTTTCGGTTTCCAAATTCAAACGGATGTATCTTCGCCAATAATTGTCAGAAGTTAGAATTTCTTTCAACATTATGAAGCCCTTTTTATATATTTTAACTCTGCTTCAAAAGCTGAAAATATGTAGTCTCGAAGTCATTTCGAGAAATTGACGTTTTAAGTTTCTGTTTCCAAATTCAAACGGATGTATATAACAATAATTGTCAGAAGTTAGAATTTCTTTCAACATTATGAAGCCCTTTTTATATATTTTGACTCTGCATCAAAAGCTGAAAATATGTAGTCTCGAAGTCATTTCGAGAAATTGACCGAGAAATTTCTGTTTCCAAATTCAAACGGATGTATCTTCGCCAATAATTGTCAGAAGTTAGAATTTCTTTCAACATTATGAAGCCCTTTTTATATATTTTGATTCTGCTGAAAATATGTAGTCTAGAAGTCATTTCGAGAAATTGACGTTTTAAGTTTCTGTTTCCAAGTTCAAACGGATGTATCTTCGCCAATAATTGTCAGAAGTTAGAATTTCTTTCAACATTATGAAGCCCTTTTTGTATATTTTGACCCTGCATCAAAAGCTGAAAATATGTAGTCTCGAAGTCATTTCGAGAAATTGACGTTTTAAGTTTCTGTTTCCAAATTCAAACGGATGTATCTTCGCCAATAATTGTCAGAAGTTAGAATTTCTTTCAACATTATGAAGACCTTTTTATATATTTTGACTGTGCATCAAAAGCTGAAAATATGTAGTCTCGAAGTCATTTCGAGAAATGGACGTTTTAAGTTTCGGTTTCCAAATTCGAACGGATGTATCTTCGCCAATAATTGTCAGAAGTTAGAATTTCTTTCAACATTATGAAGCCCTTTTTATATATTTTGACTCTGCATCAAAAGCTGAAAATATGTAGTCTCGAAGTCATTTCGAGAAATTGACGTTTTAAGTTTCTGTTTCCAAATTCAAACGGATGTATCTTCGCCAATAATTGTCAGAAGTTAGAATTTCTTTCAACATTATGAAGCCCTTTTTATATATTTTGATTCTGCATCAAAAGCTGAAAATATGTAGTATCGAAGTCATTTCGAGAAATTGACGTTTTAAGTTTCTGTTTCCAAATTCAAACGGATGTATCTTCGCCAATAATTGTCAGAAGTTAGAATTTCTTTCAACATTATGAAGCCCTTTTTATATATTTTGACTGTGCATCAAAAGCTGAAAATATGTAGTCTCGAAGTCATTTCGAGAAATTGACGTTTTAAGTTTCTGTTTCCAAATTCAAACGGATGTATCTTCGTCAATAATTGTCAGAAGTTAGAATTTCTTTCAACATTATGAAGCCCTTTTTATATATTTTGACTCTGCATCAAAAGCTGAAATTATGTAGTCGCGAAGTCATTTCGAGAAATTGACGTTTTAAGTTTCGGTTTCCAAGTTCAAACGGATGTATCTTCGTCAATAATTGTCAGAAGTTAGAATTTCTTTCAACATTATGAAGCCCTTTTTATATATTTTGATTCTGCATCAAAAGCTGAAAATATGTAGTCGCGAAGTCATTTCGAGAAATTGACGTTTTAAGTTTGTGTTTCCAAATTCAAACGGATGTATCTTCGCCAATAATTGTCAGAAGTTAGAATTTCTTTCAACTTTATGAAGGCCTTTTTTTATGTTTTGATTCTGCTGAAAATATGTAGTCTCGAAGTCATTTCGAGAAGTTGACGTTTTAAGTTTCGGTTTCCAAATTCAAACGGATGTATCTTCGCCAATAATTGTCAGAAGTTAGAATTTCTTTCAACATTATGAAGCCCTTTTTATATATTTTGATTCTGCATCAAAAGCTGAAAATATGTAGTCGCGAAGTCATTTCGAGAAATTGACGTTTTAAGTTTCGGTTTCCAAATTCAAACGGATGTATCTTCGCCAATAATTGTCAGCAGTTAGAATTTCTTTCAACATTATGAAGCCCTTTTTATATATTTTGACTCTGCATCAAATGCTGAAAATATGTAGTCTCGAAGTCATTTCGAGAAATCGACGTTTTAAGTTTCTGTTTCCAAATTCGAACGGATGTATCTTCGCCAATAATTGTCAGAAGTTAGAATTTCTTTCAACATTATGAAGCCCTTTTTATATATTTTGACTCTGCTTCAAAAGCTGAAAATATGTAGTCTCGAAGTCATTTCGAGAAATTGACGTTTTAAGTTTCTGTTTCCAAATTCAAACGGATGTATCTTCGCCAATAATTGTCAGAAGTCAGAATTTCTTTCAACATTATGAAGCCCTTTTTATATATTTTGACTATGCATCTAAAGCTGAAAATATGTAGTCTCGAAGTCATTTCGAGAAATTGACGTTTTAAGTTTCTGTTTCCAAATTCAAACGGATGTATCTTTGCCAATAATTGTCAGAAGTTAGAATTTCTTTCAACATTATGAAGCCCTTTTTATATATTTTGACTCTGCATCAAAAGCTGAAAATATGTAGTCTCGAAGTCATTTCGAGAAATTGACGTTTTAAGTTTCTGTTTCCAAATTCAAACGGATGTATCTTTGCCAATAATTGTCAGAAGTTAGAATTTCTTTCAACATTATGAAGCCCTTTTTATATATTTTGACTGTGCATCAAAAGCTGAAAATATGTAGTCTCGAAGTCATTTCGAGAAATCGACGTTTTAAGTTTCTGTTTCCAAATTCAAACGGATGTATCTTCGCCAATAATTGTCAGAAGTTAGAATTTCTTTCAACATTATGAAGCCCTTTTTATATATTTTGATTCTGCATCAAAAGCTGAAAATATGTAGTCTCAAAGTCATTTCGAGAAATTGACGTTTTAAGTTTCTGTTTCCAAATTCAAACGGATGTATCTTCGCCAATAATTGTCAGCAGTTAGAATTTCTTTCAACATTATGAAGCCCTTTTTATATATTTTAACTCTGCTTCAAAAGCTGAAAATATGTAGTCTCGAAGTCATTTCGAGAAATTGACGTTTTAAGTTTCTGTTTCCAAATTCAAACGGATGTATATAACAATAATTGTCAGAAGTTAGAATTTCTTTCAACATTATGAAGCCCTTTTTATATATTTTGACTCTGCATCAAAAGCTGAAAATATGTAGTCGCGAAGTCATTTCGAGAAATTGAAATTGACCGAGAAATTTCTGTTTCCAAATTCAAACGGATGTATCTTCGCCAATAATTGTCAGAAGTCAGAATTTCTTTCAACATTATGAAGCCCTTTTTATATATTTTGACTCTGCATCAAAAGCTGAAAATATGTAGTCTCGAAGTCATTTCGAGAAATTGACGTTCTAAGTTTCTGTTTCCAAATTCAAACGGATGTATCTTCGCCAATAATTGTCAGAAGTTAGAATTTCTTTCAACATTATGAAGCCCTTTTTATATATTTTGACTCTGCATCAAAAGCTGAAAATATGTAGTCTCGAAGTCATTTCGAGAAATTGACGTTTTAAGTTTCTGTTTCCAAATTCAAACGGATGTATCTTCGCCAATAATTGTCAGAAGTCAGAATTTCTTTCAACATTATGAAGCCCATTTTATATATTTTGACTCTGCATCAAGAGCTGAAAATATGTAGTCGCGAAGTCATTTCGAGAAATTGACGTTTTAAGTTTCGGTTTCCAAATTCAACCGGATGTATCTTCGCCAATAATTGTCAGAAGTTAGAATTTCTTTCAACATTATGAAGCCCTTTTATATATTTTGATTCTGCATCAAAAGCTGAAAATATGTTGTCTCGAAGTCATTTCGAGAAATTGACGTTTTAAGTTTCTGTTTCCAAATTCAAACGGATGTATCTTCGTCAATAATTGTCAGAAGTTAGAATTTCTTTCAACATTATAAAGCCCTTTTTATATATTTTGACTCTGCATCAAAAGCTGAAAATATGTAGTCTTGAAGTCGTTTCGAGAAATTGACGTTTTAAGTTTCGGTTTCCAAATTCAAACGGATGTATCTTCGCCAATAATTGTCAGAAGTTAGAATTTCTTTCAACATTATGAAGCCCTTTTTATATATTTTGACTCTGCATCAAAAGCTGAAAATATGTAGTCGCGAAGTCATTTCGAGAAATTGACGTTTTAAGTTTCGGTTTCCAAATTCAAACGGATGTATCTTCGCCAATAATTGTCAGCAGTTAGAATTTCTTTCAACATTATGAAGCCCTTTTTATATATTTTGACTCTGCATCAAAAGCTGAAAATATGTAGTCGCGAAGTCATTTCGAGAAATCGACGTTTTAAGTTTCTGTTTCCAAATTCAAACGGATGTATCTTTGCCAATAATTGTCAGAAGTTAGAATTTCTTTCAACATTATGAGGCCTTTTTTATATATTTTGATTCTGCATCAAAAGCTGAAAATATGTAGTCGCGAAGTCATTTCGAGAAATTGACGTTTTAAGTTTCTGTTTCCAAATTCAACCGGATGTATCTTCGCCAATAATTGTCAGAAGTTAGAATTTCTTTCAACATTATGAAGCCCTTTTTATATATTTTGACTGTGCATCAAAAGCTGAAAATATGTAGTTTCGAAGTCATTTCGAGAAATCGACGTTTTAAGTTTCTGTTTGCAAATTCAAACGGATGTATCTTCGCAAATAATTGTCAGAAGTTAGAATTTCTTTCAACATTATGAAGCCCTTTTTATATATTTTGATTCTGCATCAAAAGCTGAAAATATGTAGTCTCGAAGTCATTTCGAGAAATTGACGTTTTAAGTTTCGGTTTCCAAATTCAAACGGATGTATCTTCGCCAATAATTGTCAGAAGTCAGAAACTCTTTCAACATTATGAAGCCCTTTTTATATATTTTGACTCTGCTTCAAAAGCTGAAAATAAGTAGTCTCGAAGTCATTTCGAGAAATTGACGTTTTAAGTTTCTGTTTCCAAATTCAAACGGATGTATCTTAGCCAATAATTGTCAGAAGTTAGAATTTCTTTCAACATTATGAACCCCTTTTTATATATTTTGATTCTGCATCAAAAGCTGAAAATATGTAGTCTCGAAGTCATTTCGAGATATTGGCGGTTTAAGTTTCTTTTCCCAAATTCAAACGGATGTATCTTCGTCAATAATTGTCAGAAGTTAGAATTTCTTTCAACATTATGAAGCCCTTTTTATATATTTTGATTCTGCATCAAAAGCTGAAAATATGTAGTCTCGAAGTCATTTCGAGAAATTGACGTTTTAAGTTTCTGTTTCCAAATTCAAACGGATATTTCTTCGCCAATAATTGTCAGAAATTAGAATTTCTTTCAACATTATGAAGCCCTTTTTATATATTTTGATTCTGCTGAAAATATGTAGTCTCGAAGTCATTTCGAGAAGTTGACGTTTTAAGTTTCGGTTTCCAAATTCAAACGGATGTATCTTCGCCAATAATTGTCAGAAGTCAGAATTTCTTTCAACATTATGAAGCCCTTTTTATATATTTTGACTCTGCATCAAAAGCTGAAAATATGTAGTCGCGAAGTCATTTCGAGAAATTGACGTTTTAAGTTTCGGTTTCCAAATTCAAACGGATGTATCTTCGCCAGTAATTGTCAGCAGTTAGAATTTCTTTCAACATTATGAAGCCCTTTTTATATATTTTGATTCTGCATCAAAAGCTGAAAATATGTTGTCTTGAAGTCATTTCGAGAAATCGACGTTTTAAGTTTCTGTTTCCAAATTCAAACGGATGTATCTTTGCCAATAATTGTCAGAGGTTAGAATTTCTTTCAACATTATGAAGCCCTTTTTATATATTTTGACTCTGCATCAAAAGCTGAAAATATGTAGTCTCGAAGTCATTTCGAGAAATTGACGTTTTAAGTTTCGGTTTCCAAATTCAAACGGATGTATCTTCGCCAATAATTGTCAGAAGTTAGAATTTCTTTCAACATTATGAAGCCCTTTTTATATATTTTGATTCTGCATCAAAAGCTGAAAATATGTAGTCTCGAAGTCATTTCGCGAAATTGACGTTTTAAGTTTCTGTTTCCCAAATTCAAACGGATGTATCTTCGCCAATAATTGTCAGAAAAGAGAATTTCTTTCAACATTATGAAGCCCTTTTTATATATTTTGACTCTGCATCAAAAGCTGAAAATATATATAGTCTCGAAGTCATTTCGAGAAATTTACGTTTTAAGCTTCTGTTTCCAAATTCAAACGGATGTATCTTCGCCAATAATTGTCAGAAGTTAGAATTTCTTTCAACATTATGAAGCCCTTTTTATATATTTTGACTCTGCATCAAAAGCTGAAAATATGTAGTCCCGAAGTCATTTCGAGAAATTGACGTTTTAAGTTTCTGTTTCCAAATTCAAACGGATGTATCTTCGCCAATAATTGTCAGAAGTTAGAATTTCTTTCAACATTATGAAGCCCTTTTTATATATTTTGATTCTGCTGAAAATATGTAGTCTCGAAGTCATTTCGAGAAATTGACGTTTTAAGTTTCTGTTTCCAAATTCAAACGGATGTATCTTCGCCAATAATTGTCAGAAAAGAGAATTTCTTTCAACATTATGAAGCCCTTTTTATATATTTTGCTCTGCATCAAAAGCTGAAAATATATAGTCTCGAAGTCATTTCGAGAAATTGACGTTTTAAGCTTCTGTTTCCAAATTCAAACGGATGTATCTTCGCCAATAATTGTCAGAAAAGAGAATTTCTTTCAACATTATGAAGCCCTTTTTATATATTTTGACTCTGCATCAAAAGCTGAAAATATATAGTCTCGAAGTCATTTCGAGAAATTGACGTTTTAAGCTTCTGTTTCCAAATTCAAACGGATGTATCTTCGCCAATAATTGTCAGAAGTTAGAATTTCTTTCAACATTATGAAGCCCTTTTTATATATTTTGACTCTGCATCAAAAGCTGAAAATATGTAGTCGCGAAGTCATTTCGAGAAATTGACGTTTTAAGTTTCGGTTTCCAAATTCAAACGGATGTATCTTCGCCAATAATTGTCAGAAGTTAGAATTTCTTTCAACATTATGAAGCCCCTTTTATATATTTTGACTCTGCATCAAAAGCTGAAAATATGTAGTCGCAAAGTCATTTCCAGAAATTGACGTTTTAAGTTTCGGTTTCCAAATTCAAACGGATGTATCTTCGCCAATAATTGTCAGAAGTTAGAATTTCTTTCAACATTATGAAGCCCTTTTTATATATTTTGACTCTGCATCAAAAGCTGAAAATATGTAGTCGCGAAGTCATTTCGAGAAATTGACGTTTTAAGTTTCTGTTTCCAAATTCAAACGGATGTATCTTCGCCAATAATTGTCAGAAGTTAGAATTTCTTTCAACATTATGAAGCCCTTTTTATATATTTTGACTCTGCATCAAAAGCTGAAAATATGTAGTCGCGAAGTCATTTCGAGAAATTGACGTTTTAAGTTTCTGTTTTCAAATTCAAACGGATGTATCTTCGCCAATAATTGTCAGAAGTTAGAATTTCTTTCAACATTATGAAGCCCTTTTTATATATTTTAACTCTGCTTCAAAAGCTGAAAATATGTAGTCTCGAAGTCATTTCGAGAAATTGACGTTTTAAGTTTCTGTTTCCAAATTCAAACGGATGTATATAACAATAATTGTCAGAAGTTAGAATTTCTTTCAACATTATGAAGCCCTTTTTATATATTTTGACTCTGCATCAAAAGCTGAAAATATGTAGTCGCGAAGTCATTTCGAGAAATTGACGTTTTAAGTTTCTGTTTCCAAATTCAAACGGATGTATCTTCGCCAATAATTGTCAGAAGTTAGAATTTCTTTCAACATTATGAAGCCCTTTTTTATATTTTGATTCTGCATCAAAAGTGAAAATATGTAGTCTCGAAGTCATTTCGAGAAATTGACGTTTTAAGTTTCTGTTTCCAAATTCAAATGGATGTATCTTCGCCAATAATTGTCAGAAGTTAGAATTTCTTGCAACATTATGAAGCCCTTTTTATATATTTTGATTCTGCATCAAAAGCTGAAAATATATAGTCTCGAAGTCATTTCGAGAAATTGACGTTTTAAGTTTCTGTTTCCAAATTCAAACGGATGTATCTTCGCCAATAATTGTCAGAAGTTAGAATTTCGTTCAAAATTATGAAGCCCATTTTATATATTTTGACTCTGCATCAAAAGCTGAAACTATGTAGTCGCGAAGTCATTTCGAGAAATTGACGTTTTAAGTTTCGGTTTCCAAATTCAAACGGATGTATCTTCGCCAATAATTGTCAGAAGTTAGAATTTCTTTCAATATTATGAAGCCCTTTTTATATATTTTGACTCTGCATCAAAAGCTGAAAATATGTAGTCGCGAAGTCATTTCCAGAAATTGACGTTTTAAGTTTCTGTTTCCAAATTCAAACGGATGTATCTTCGCCAATAATTGTCAGAAGTTATGAATTCCTTTCAACATTAGAAGCCCCTTTTTATTTATTTTGATTCTGCATCAAAAGCTGAAAATATGTAGTCTCGAAGTCATTTCCAGAAATTGACGTTTTAAGTTTCTGTTTCCAAATTCAAACGGATGTATCTTCGCCAATAATTGTCAGAAGTTAGAATTGCTTTCAACATTATGAAGCCCTTTTTATATATTTTGACTCTGCATCAAAAGCTGAAAATATGTAGTCTTGAAATCATTTCGAGAAATTGACGTTTTAAGTTTCTGTTTCCAAATTCAAACGGATGTATCTTCGCCAATAATTGTCAGAAGTTAAAATTTCTTTCAACATTATGAACCCCTTTTTATATATTTTGACTCTGCATCAAAAGCTGAAAATATGTAGTCGCGAAGTCATTTCGTGAAATTGACGTTTTAAGTTTCTGTTTCCAAATTCAAACGGATGTATCTTCGCCAACAATTGTCAGAAGTTAGTATTTCTTTCAACATTATGAAGCCCTTTTTATATATTTTGATTCTGCATCAAAAGCTGAAAATATGTAGTCTCGAAGTCATTTCGAGAAATTGACGTTTTAAGTTTCTGTTTCCAAATTTAAACGGATGTATCTTCGCCAATAATTGTCAGAATTCAGAATTTCTTTCAACATTATGAAGCCCTTTTTATGTATTTTGACTCTGCATCAAAAGCTGAAAATATGTAGTCTCGAAGTCATTTCGAGAAATTGACGTTTTAAGTTTCTGTTTCCAAATTCAAACGGATGTATCTTCGCCAATAATTGTCAGAAGTCAGAATTTCTTTCAACATTATGAAGCCCTTTTTATATATTTTGATTCTGCATCAAAAGCTGAAAATATGTAGTCTCGAAGTCATTTCGAGAAATTGACGTTTTAAGTTTCTGTTTCCAAATTCAAACGGATGTATCTTCGCCAATAATTGTCAGAAGTCAGAATTTCTTTCAACATTATGAAGCCCATTTTATATATTTTGACTCTGCTTCAAAAGCTGAAAATATGTAGTCTCGAAGTCATTTCGAGAAATTGACGTTTTAAGTTTCTGTTTCCAAATTCAAACGGATGTATCTTCGCCAATAATTGTCAGAAGTTAGAATTTCTTTCAACATTATGAAAGCCCTTTTTATATATTTTGACTCTGCATCAAAGCTGAAAATATGTAGTCGCGAAGTCATTTCGAGAAATTGACGTTTTAAGTTTCGGTTTCCAAATTCAAACGGATGTATCTTCGCCAATAATTGTCAGAAGTTAGAATTTCTTTCAACATTATGAAGCCCTTTTTATATATTTTGACTATGCTTCAAAAGCTGAAAATATGTAGTCTAGAAATCATTTCGAGAAATTGACGTTTTAAGTTTCTGTTTCCAAATTCAAATGGATGTATCTTCGCCAATAATTGTCAGAAGTTAGAATTTCTTTCAACATTATGAAGCCCTTTTTATATATTTTGACTCTGCATCAAAAGCTGAAAATATGTAGTCGCGAAGTCATTTCGAGAAATCGACGTTTTAAGTTTCTGTTTCCAAATTCAAACGGATGTATCTTCGCCAATAATTGTCAGAAGTTAGTATTTCTTTCAACATTATGAAGCCCTTTTTATATATTTTGACTCTGCATCAAAAGCTGAAAATATGTAGTCTCGAAGTCATTTCGAGAAATTGACGTTTTAAGTTTCTGTTTCCAAATTCAAACGGATGTATCTTCGCCAATAATTGTCAGAAGTTAGAATTTCTTTCAACATTATGAAGCCCTTTTTATATATTTTGACTCTGCATCAAAAGCTGAAAATATGTAGTCTCGAAATCATTTCGAGAAATTGACGTTTTAAGTTTCTGTTTTCAAATTCAAACGGATGTATCTTCGCCAATAATTGTCAGAAGTTAGAATTTCTTTCAACATTATGAAGCCCTTTTTATATATTTTAACTCTGCTTCAAAAGCTGAAAATATGTAGTCTCGAAGTCATTTCGAGAAATTGACGTTTTAAGTTTCTGTTTCCAAATTCAAACGGATGTATATAACAATAATTGCCAGAAGTTAGAATTTCTTTCAACATTATGAAGCCCTTTTTATATATTTTGACTCTGCATCAAAAGCTGAAAATATGTAGTCTCGAAGTCATTTCGAGAAATTGACGTTTTAAGTTTCTGTTTCCAAATTCAAACGGATGTATCTTCGCCAATAATTGTCAGAAGTTAGAATTTCTTTCAACATTATGCAGCCCTTTTTATATATTTTGATTCTGCTGAAAATATGTAGTCGCGAAGTCATTTCGAGAAATTGACGTTTTAAGTTTCTGTTTCCAAATTCAAACGGATGTATCTTCGCCAATAATTGTCAGAAAAGAGAATTTCTTTCAACATTATGAAGCCCTTTTTATATATTTTGACTCTGCATCAAAAGCTGAAAATATATAGTCTCGAAGTCATTTCGAGAAATTGACGTTTTAAGTTTCTGTTTCCAAATTCAAACGGATGTATCTTCGCCAATAATTGTCAGAAGTTAGAATTTCTTTCAACATTATGAAGCCGTTTTTATATATTTTGACTCTGCTTCAAAAGCTGAAAATATGTAGTCTAGAAATCATTTCGAGAAATTGACGTTTTAAGTTTCTGTTTCCAAATTCAAACGGATGTATCTTCGCCAATAATTGTCAGAAGTTAGAATTTCTTTCAACATTATGAAGCCCTTTTTATATATTTTGACTCTGCAGCAAAAGCTGAAAATATGTAGTCGCGAAGTCATTTCGAGAAATCGACGTTTTAAGTTTCTGTTTCCAAATTCAAACGGATGTATCTTCGCCAATAATTGTCAGAAGTTAGTATTTCTTTCAACATTATGAAGCCCTTTTTATATATTTTGACTCTGCATCAAAAGCTGAAAATATGTAGTCTCGAAGTCATTTCGAGAAATTGACGTTTTAAGTTTCTGTTTCCAAATTCAAACGGATGTATCTTCGCCAATAATTGTCAGAAGTTAGAATTTCTTTCAACATTATGAAGCCCTTTTTATATATTTTGACTCTGCATCAAAAGCTGAAAATATGTAGTCTCGAAGTCATTTCGAGAAATTGACGTTTTAAGTTTTTGTTTCCAAATTCAAACGGATGTATCTTCGCCAATAATTGTCAGAAGTTAGAATTTCTTTCAACATTATGAAGCCCTTTTTATGTATTTTGACTCTGCATCAAAAGCTGAAAATATGTAGTCTCGAAGTCATTTCGAGAAATTGACGTTTTAAGTTTCTGTTTCCAAATTCAAACGGATGTATCTTCGCCAATAATTGTCAGAAGTTAGAATTTCTTTCAACATTATGAAGCCCTTTTTATATATTTTGATTCTGCATCAAAAGCTGAAAATATGTAGTCTCGAAGTCATTTCGAGAAATTGACGTTTTAAGTTTCTGTTTCCAAATTCAAACGGATGTATCTTCGCCAATAATTATCAGAAGTTAGAATTTCTTTCAACATTATGAAGCCCTTTTTATATATTTTGACTCTGCTTCAAAAGCTGAAAATATGTAGTCTCGAAGTCATTTCGAGAAATTGACGTTTTAAGTTTCTGTTTCCAAATTCAAACGGATGTATCTTCGCCAATAATTGTCAGAAGTTAGAATTTCTTTCAACATTATGAAGCCCTTTTTATATATTTTGACTCTGCATCAAAAGCTGAAAATATGTAGTCGCGAAGTTATTTCGAGAAATTGACGTTTTAAGTTTCGGTTTCCAAATTCAACCGGATGTATCTTCGCCAATAATTGTCAGAAGTTAGAATTTCTTTCAACATTATAAAGCCCTTTTTATATATTTTGATTCTGCATCAAAAGCTGAAAATATGTAGTCTCGAAGTCATTTCGAGAAATTGACGTTTTAAGTTTCTGTTTCCAAATTCAAACGGATGTATCTTCGTCAATAATTGTCAGAAGTTAGAATTTCTTTCAACATTATGAAGCCCTTTTTATATATTTTGACTCTGCATCAAAAGCTGAAAATATGCAGTCGCGAAGTCATTTCGAGAAATTGACGTTTTAAGTTTCGGTTTCCAAATTCAAACGGATGTATCTTCGCCAATAATTGTCAGAAGTTAGAATTTCTTTCAACATTATGAAGCCCTTTTTATATATTTTGATTCTGCATCAAAAGCTGGAAATATGTAGTCGCGAAGTCATTTCGAGAAATTGACGTTTTAAGTTTCTGTTTCCAAATTCAAACGGATGTATCTTCGCCAATAATTGTCAGAAGTCTGAATTTCTTTCAACATTATGAAGCCCTTTTTATATATTTTGATTCTGCATCAAGAGCTGAAAATATGTAGTCGCGAAGTCATTTCGAGAAATTGACGTTCTAAGTTTCGGTTTCCAAATTCAAACGGATGTATCTTCGCCAATAATTGTCAGAAGTCTGAATTTCTTTCAACATTATGAAGCCCTTTTTATATATTTTGACTCTGCATCAAAAGCTGAAAATATGTAGTCTCGAAGTCATTTCGAGAAATTGACGTTTTAAGTTTCTGTTTCCAAATTCAAACGGATGTATATAACAATAATTGTCAGAAGTTAGAATTTCTTTCAACATTATGAAGCCCTTTTTATATATTTTGACTCTGCATCAAAAGCTGAAAATATGTAGTCGCGAAGTCATTTCGAGAAATTGACGTTTTAAGTTTCTGTTTCCAAATTCAAACGGATGTATATAACAATAATTGTCAGAAGTTAGAATTTCTTTCAACATTATGAAGCCCTTTTTATATATTTTGACTCTGCATCAAAAGCTGAAAATATGTAGTCGCGAAGTCATTTCGAGAAATTGACGTTTTAAGTTTCTGTTTCCAAATTCAAACGGATGTATATAACAATAATTGTCAGAAGTTAGAATTTCTTTCAACATTATGAAGCTCTTTTTATGTATTTTGACTCTGCATCAAAAGCTGAAAATATGTAGTCGCGAAGTCATTTCGAGAAATTGACGTTTTAAGTTTCGGTTTCCAAATTCAAACGGATGTATCTTCGCCAATAATTGTCAGAAGTTAGAATTTCTTTCAACATTATGAAGCCCTTTTTATATATTTTGATTCTGCATCAAAAGCTGAAAATATGTAGTCTCGAAGTCATTTCGAGAAATTGACGTTTTAAGTTTCTGTTTCCAAATTCAAACGGATGTATCTTCGCCAATAATTGTCAGAAGTCAGAATTTCTTTCAACATTATGAAGCCCTTTTTATGTATTTTGACTCTGCATCAAAAGCTGAAAATATGTAGTCGCGAAGTCATTTCGAGAAATTGACGTTTTAAGTTTCGGTTTCCAAATTCAACCGGATTTATCTTCGCCAATAATTGTCAGCAGTTAGAATTTCTTTCAACATTATGAAGCCCTTTTTATATATTTTGATTCTGCATCAAAAGCTGAAAATATGTAGTCTCGAAGTCATTTCGAGAAATTGACGTTTTAAGTTTCTGTTTCCAAATTCAAACGGATGTATATTCGCCAATAATTGTCAGAAGTTAGAATTTCTTTCAACATTATGAAGCCCTTTTTATATATTTTGACTCTGCATCAAAAGCTGAAAATATGTAGTCTCGAAGTCATTTCGAGAAATTGACGTTTTAAGTTTCTGTTTCCAAATTCAAACGGATGTATCTTCGCCAATAATTGTCAGAAGTTAGAATTTCGTTCAACATTATGAAGCCCTTTTTATATATTTTGACTCTGCATCAAAAGCTGAAAATATGTAGTCTCGAAGTCATTTCGAGAAATTGACGTTTTAAGTTTCTGTTTCCAAATTCAAACGGATGTATCTTCGCCAATAATTGTCAGAAGTTAGAATTTCTTTCAACATTATGAAGCCCTTTCTATATATTTTGACTCTGCATCAAAAGCTGAAAATATGTAGTCGCAAAGTCATTTCGAGAAATTGACGTTTTAAGTTTCTGTTTCCAAATTCAAACGGATGTATCTTCGCCAATAATTGTCAGAAGTTAGAATTGCTTTCAACATTATGAAGCCGTTTTTATATATTTTGACTATGCTTCAAAAGCTGAAAATATGTAGTCTAGAAATCATTTCGAGAAATTGACGTTTTAAGTTTCTGTTTCCAAATTCAAACGGATGTATCTTCGCCAATAATTGTCAGAAGTTAGAATTTCTTTCAACATTATGAAGCCCTTTTTATATATTTTGACTCTGCATCAAAAGCTGAAAATATGTAGTCGCGAAGTCATTTCGAGAAATCGACGTTTTAAGTTTCTGTTTCCAAATTCAAACGGATGTATCTTCGCCAATAATTGTCAGAAGTTAGTATTTCTTTCAACATTATGAAGCCCTTTTTATATATTTTGACTCTGCATCAAAAGCTGAAAATATGTAGTCTCGAAGTCATTTCGAGAAATTGACGTTTTAAGTTTCTGTTTCCAAATTCAAACGGATGTATCTTCGCCAATAATTGTCAGAAGTTAGAATTTCTTTCAACATTATGAAGCCGTTTTTATATATTTTGACTCTGCTTCAAAAGCTGAAAATATGTAGTCTCGAAGTCATTTCGAGAAATTGACGTTTTAAGTTTCTGTTTCCAAATTCAAACGGATGTATCTTCGCCAATAATTGTCAGAAGTTAGAATTTCGTTCAACATTATGAAGCCCTTTTTATATATTTTAACTCTGCTTCAAAAGCTGAAAATATGTAGTCTCGAAGTCATTTCGAGAAATTGACGTTTTAAGTTTCTGTTTCCAAATTCAAACGGATGTATATAACAATAATTGCCAGAAGTTAGAATTTCTTTCAACATTATGAAGCCCTTTTTATATATTTTGATTCTGCATCAAAAGCTGAAAATATGTAGTCTCGAAGTCATTTCGAGAAATTGACGTTTTAAGTTTCTGTTTCCAAATTCAAACGGATGTATCTTTGCCAATAATTGTCAGAAGTTAGAATTTCTTTCAACATTATGCAGCCCTTTTTATATATTTTGATTCTGCTGAAAATATGTAGTCTCGAAGTCATTTCGAGAAATTGACGTTTTAAGTTTCTGTTTCCAAATTCAAACGGATGTATCTTCGCCAATAATTGTCAGAAAAGAGAATTTCTTTCAACAGTATGAAGCCCTTTTTATATATTTTGACTCTGCATCAAAAGCTGAAAATATATAGTCTCGAAGTCATTTCGAGAAATTGACGTTTTAAGTTTCTGTTTCCAAATTCAAACGGATGTATCTTCGCCAATAATTGTCAGAAGTTAGAATTTCTTTCAACATTATGAAGCCCTTTTTATATATTTTGACTCTGCTTCAAAAGCTGAAAATATGTAGTCTCGAAGTCATTTCGAGAAATTGACGTTTTAAGTTTCTGTTTCCAAATTCAAACGGATGTATCTTCGCCAATAATTGTCAGAAGTTAGAATTTCTTTCAACATTATGAAGCCCTTTTTATATATTTTGACTCTGCATCAAAAGCTGAAAATATGTAGTCGCGAAGTCATTTCGAGAAATCGACGTTTTAAGTTTCTGTTTCCAAATTCAAACGGATGTATCTTCGCCAATAATTGTCAGAAGTTAGTATTTCTTTCAACATTATGAAGCCCTTTTTATATATTTTGACTCTGCATCAAAAGCTGAAAATATGTAGTCTCGAAGTCATTTCGAGAAATTGACGTTTTAAGTTTCTGTTTCCAAATTCAAACGGATGTATCTTCGCCAATAATTGTCAGAAGTTAGAATTTCTTTCAACATTATGAAGCCCTTTTTATATATTTTGACTCTGCATCAAAAGCTGAAAATATGTAGTCGCGAAGTCATTTCGAGAAATTGACGTTTTAAGTTTTTGTTTCCAAATTCAAACGGATGTATCTTCGCCAATAATTGTCAGAAGTTAGAATTTCTTTCAACATTATGAAGCCCTTTTTATGTATTTTGACTCTGCATCAAAAGCTGAAAATATGTAGTCTCGAAGTCATTTCGAGAAATTGACGTTTTAAGTTTCTGTTTCCAAATTCAAACGGATGTATCTTCGCCAATAATTGTCAGAAGTTAGAATTTCTTTCAACATTATGAAGCCCTTTTTATATATTTTGATTCTGCATCAAAAGCTGAAAATATGTAGTC
Organism: Drosophila grimshawi; assembly: GCF_018153295.1. NCBI lineage: Eukaryota > Metazoa > Arthropoda > Insecta > Diptera > Drosophilidae > Drosophila > Drosophila grimshawi. Next base: position 48,941 of record NW_025062752.1, on the reverse strand, counting down.
TTGAAATCATTTCGAGAAATTGACGTTTTAAGTTTCTGTTTCCAAATTCAAACGGATGTATCTTCGCCAATAATTATCAGAAGTTAGAATTTCTTTCAACATTATGAAGCCCTTTTTATATATTTTGATTCTGCATCAAAAGCTGAAAATATGTAGTCTTGAAGTCATTTCGAGAAATTGACGTTTTAAGTTTCTGTTTCCAATGTCAAACGGATGTATCTTCGCCCAATAATTGTCAGAAGTTAGAATTTCTTTCAACATTATGAAGCCCTTTTTATATATTTTGACTCTGCATCAAAAGCTGAAAATATGTAGTCGCGAAGTTATTTCGAGAAATTGACGTTTTAAGTTTCTGTTTCCAAATTCAAACGGATGTATCTTCGCCAATAATTGTCAGAAGTTAGAATTTCTTTCAACATTATAAAGCCCTTTTTATATATTTTTATTCTGCATCAAAAGCTGAAAATATGTAGTCTCGAAGTCATTTCGAGAAATTGACGTTTTAAGTTTCTGGTTCCAAATTCAAACGGATGTATCTTCGCCAATAATTGTCAGAAGTTAGAATTTCTTTCAACATTATGAAGCCCTTTTTATATATTTTGACTCTGCATCAAAAGCTGAAAATATGTAGTCGCGAAGTCATTTCGAGAAATTGACGTTTTAAGTTTCGGTTTCCAAATTCAAACGGATGTATCTTCGCCAATAATTGTCAGAAGTTAGAATTTCTTTCAACATTATGAAGCCCTTTTTATATATTTTGACTCTGCATCAAAAGCTGGAAATATGTAGTCGCGAAGTCATTTCGAGAAATTGACGTTTTAAGTTTCTGTTTCCAAATTCAAACGGATGTATCTTCGCCAATAATTGTCAGAAGTTAGAATTTCTTTCAACATTATGAAGCCCTTTTTATATATTTGACTCTGCATCAAAAGCTGAAAATATGTAGTCTCGAAGTCATTTCGAGAAATTGACGTTTTAAGTTTCTGTTTCCAAATTCAAACGGTTGTATATAACAATAATTGTCAGAAGTTAGAATTTCTTTCAACATTATGAAGCCCTTTTTATATATTTTGACTCTGCTTCAAAAGCTGAAAATATGTAGTCTCGAAGTCATTTCGAGAAATTGAAGTTTTAAGTTTCTGTTTCCAAATTCAAACGGATGTATATAACAATAATTGTCAGAAGTTAGAATTTCTTTCAACATTATGAAGCCCTTTTTATATATTTTGACTCTGCATCAAAAGCTGAAAATATGTAGTCGCGAAGTCATTTCGAGAAATTGACGTTTTAAGTTTCTGTTTCCAAATTCAAACGGATGTATCTTCGCCAATAATTGTCAGAAGTTAGAATTTCTTTCAACATTATGAAGCCCTTTTATATATATTTTGATTCTGCTGAAAATATGTAGTCTCGAAGTCATTTCGAGAAATTGACGTTTTAAGTTTCTGTTTCCAAATTCAAACGGATGTATCTTCGCCAATAATTGTCAGAAGTTAGAATTTCTTTCAACATTATGAAGCCCTTTTTATGTATTTTGACTCTGCATCAAAAGCTGAAAATATGTAGTCTCGAAGTCATTTCGAGAAATTGACGTTTTAAGTTTCGGTTTCCAAATTCAAACGGATGTATCTTCGCCAATAATTGTCAGAAGTCAGAATTTCTTTCAACATTATGAAGCCCTTTTTATATATTTTGATTCTGCATCAAAAGCTGAAAATATGTAGTCTCGAAGTCATTTCGAGAAATTGACGTTTTAAGTTTCGGTTTCCAAATTCAAACGGATGTATCTTCGCCAATAATTGTCAGAAGTTAGAATTTCGTTAAAAATTATGAAGCCCATTTTATATATTTTGACTCTGCATCAAAAGCTGAAAATATGTAGTCGCGAAGTCATTTCGAGAAATTGACGTTTTAAGTTTCGGTTTCCAAATTCAACCGGATTTATCTTCGCCAATAATTGTCAGAAGTTAGAATTTCTTTCAACATTATGAAGCCCTTTTTATATATTTTGATTCTGCATCAAAAGCTGAAAATATGTAGTCTCGAAGTCATTTCGAGAAATTGACGTTTTAAGTTTCTGTTTCCAAATTCAAACGGATGTATATTCGCCAATAATTGTCAGAAGTTAGAATTTCTTTCAACATTATGAAGCCCTTTTTATATATTTTGATTCTGCATCAAAAGCTGAAAATATGTAGTCGCGAAGTCATTTCGAGAAATTGACGTTTTAAGTTTCGGTTTCCAAATTCAAACGGATGTATCTTCGCCAATAATTGTCAGCAGTTAGAATTTCTTTCAACATTATGAAGCCCTTTTTATATATTTTGATTCTGCATCAAAAGCTGAAAATATGTAGTCTCGAAGTCATTTCGAGAAATCGACGTTTTAAGTTTCTGTTTCCAAATTCAAACGGATGTATCTTCGCCAATAATTGTCAGAAGTTAGAATTTCTTTCAACATTATGAAGCCCTTTTTATATATTTTGACTCTGCATCAAAAGCTGAAAATATGTAGTCTCGAAGTCATTTCGAGAAATTGACGTTTTAAGTTTCTGTTTCCAAATTCAAACGGATGTATCTTCGCCAATAATTATCAGAAGTTAGAATTTCTTTCAACATTATGAAGCCCTTTTTATATATTTTGACTCTGCTTCGAAAGCTGAAAATATGTAGTCTCGAAGTCATTTCGAGAAATTGACGTTTTAAGTTTCTGTTTCCAAATTCAAACGGATGTATCTTCGCCAATAATTGTCAGAAGTTAGAATTTCTTTCAACATTATGAAGCCCTTTTTATATATTTTGACTCTGCATCAAAAGCTGAAAATATGTAGTCGCGAAGTTATTTCGAGAAATTGACGTTTTAAGTTTCGGTTTCCAAATTCAACCGGATGTATCTTCGCCAATAATTGTCAGAAGTTAGAATTTCTTTCAACATTATAAAGCCCTTTTTATATATTTTGATTCTGCATCAAAAGCTGAAAATATGTAGTCTAGAAGTCATTTCGAGAAATTGACGTTTTAAGTTTCTGTTTCCAAATTCAAACGGATGTATCTTCGCCAATAATTGTCAGAAGTTAGAATTTCTTTCAACATTATGAAGCCCTTTTTATATATTTTGACTCTGCATCAAAAGCTGAAAATATGTAGTCGCGAAGTTATTTCGAGAAATTGACGTTTTAAGTTTCTGTTTCCAAATTCAACCGGATGTATCTTCGCCAATAATTGTCAGAAGTTAGAATTTCTTTCAACATTATGAAGCCCTTTTTATATATTTTGACTCTGCATCAAAAGCTGAAAATATGTAGTCGCGAAGTCATTTCGAGAAATTGACGTTTTAAGTTTCGGTTTCCAAATTCAACCGGATGTATCTTCGCCAATAATTGTCAGAAGTTAGAATTTCTTTCAACATTATAAAGCCCTTTTTATATATTTTGATTCTGCATCAAAAGCTGAAAATATGTAGTCTCGAAGTCATTTCGAGAAATTGACGTTTTAAGTTTCTGTTTCCAAATTCAAACGGATGTATATAACAATAATTGTCAGAAGTTAGAATTTCTTTCAACATTATGAAGCCCTATTTATATATTTTGACTCTGCATCAAAAGCTGAAAATATGTAGTCTCGAAGTCATTTCGAGAAATTGACGTTTTAAGTTTCTGTTTCCAAATTCAAACGGATGTATCTTCGCCAATAATTGTCAGAAGTTAGAATTTCTTTCAACATTATGAAGCCCTTTTTATATATTTTGATTCTGCTGAAAATATGTAGTCTCGAAGTCATTTCGAGAAATTGACGTTTTAAGTTTCTGTTTCCAAATTCAAACGGATGTATCTTCGCCAATAATTGTCAGAAGTTAGAATTTCTTTCAACATTATGAAGCCCTTTTTACATATTTTGACCCTGCATCAAAAGCTGAAAATATGTAGTCTCGAAGTCATTTCGAGAAATTGACGTTGTAAGTTTCTGTTTCCAAATTCAAACGGATGTATCTTCGCCAATAATTGTCAGAAGTCAGAATTTCTTTCAACATTATGAAGCCCTTTTTATATATTTTGACCCTGCATCAAAAGCTGAAAATATGTAGTCTGGAAGTCATTTCGAGAAATTGAGGTTTTAAGTTTCTGTTTCCAAATTCAAACGGATGTATCTTTGCCAATAATTGTCAGAAGTTAGAATTTCTTTCAACATTATGAAGCCCTTTTAATATATTTTGATTCTGCTTCAAAAGCTGAAAATATGTAGTCTCGAAGTCATTTCGAGAAATTGACGCTTTAAGTTTCTGTTTCCAAATTCAAACGGATGTATCTTCGCCAATAATTGTCAGAAGTTAGAATTTCTTTCAACATTATGAAACCCTTTTTATATATTTTGACTCTGCTTCAAAAGCTGAAAATATGTAGTCGCGAAGTCATTTCGAGAAATTGACGTTTTAAGTTTCGGTTTCCAAATACAACCGGATGTATCTTCGCCAATAATTGTCAGAAGTTAGAATTTCTTTCAACATTATGAAGCCCTTTTTATATATTTTGATTCTGCATCAAAAGCTAAAAATATGTAGTCTAGAAGTCATTTCGAGAAATTGACGTTTTAAGTTTCTGTTTCCAAATTCAAACGGATGTATCTTCGTCAATAATTGTCAGAAGTTAGAATTTCTTTCAACATTATGAAGCCCTTTTTATATATTTTGACTCTGCATCAAAAGCTGAAAATATGTAGTCGCGAAGTCATTTCGAGAAATTGACGTTCTAAGTTTCGGTTTCCAAATCAAACGGATGTATCTTCGCCAATAATTGTCAGAAGTTAGAATTTCTTTCAACATTATGAAGCCCTTTTTATATATTTTGACTCTGCATCAAAAGCTGAAAATATGTAGTCGCGAAGTCATTTCGAGAAATTGACGTTTTAAGTTTCGGTTTCCAAATTCAAACGGATGTATCTTCGCCAATAATTGTCAGCAGTTAGAATTTCTTTCAACATTATGAAGCCCTTTTTATATATTTTGATTCTGCATCAAAAGCTGAAAATATGTAGTCTCGAAGTTATTTCGAGAAATTGACGTTTTAAGTTTCTGTTTCCAAATTCAAACGGATGTATCTTCGCCAATAATTGTCAGAAGTTAGAATTTCTTTCAACATTATGAAGCCCTTTTTATATATTTTGACTATGCATCAAAAGCTGAAAATATGTAGTCTCGAAGTCATTTCGAGAAATTGACGTTTTAAGTTTCTGTTTCCAAATTCAAACGGATGTATCTTCGCCAATAATTGTCAGAAGTTAGAATTTCTTTCAACATTATGAAGCCCTTTTTATATATTTTGATTCTGCTGAAAATATGTAGTCTCGAAAGTCATTTCGAGAAATTGACGTTTTAAGTTTCTGTTTCCAAATTCAAACGGATGTATCTTCGCCAATAATTGTCAGAAGTTAGAATTTCTTTCAACATTATGAAGCCGTTTTTATATATTTTGACTCTGCTTCAAAAGCTAAATATGTAGTCTAGAAGTCATTTCGAGAAATTGACGTTTTAAGTTTCTGTTTCCAAATTCAAACAGATGTATCTTCGTCAATAATTGTCAGAAGTTAGAATTTCTTTCAACATTATGAAGCCCTTTTTATATATTTTGACTCTGCATCAAAAGCTGAAAATATGTAGTCGCGAAGTCATTTCGAGAAATTGACGTTCTAAGTTTCGGTTTCCAAATTCAAACGGATGTATCTTCGCCAATAATTGTCAGAAGTCAGAATTTCTTTCAACATTATGAAGCCCTTTTTATATATTTTGACTCTGCTTCAAAAGCTGAAAATATGTAGTCTCGAAGTCATTTCGAGAAATGGACGTTTTAAGTTTCTGTTTCCAAATTCAAACGGATGTATCTTCGCCAATAATTGTCAGAAGTCAGAATTTCTTTCAACATTATGAGCCCTTTTTATATATTTTGATTCTGCATCAAAAGCTGAAAATATGTAGTCGCGAAGTCATTTCGAGAAATTGACGTTTTAAGTTTCTGTTTCCAAATTCAAACGGATGTATCTTCGCCAATAATTGTCAGAAGTTAGAATTTCTTTCAACATTATGAAGCCCTTTTAATATATTTTGATTCTGCTTCAAAAGCTGAAAATATGTAGTCTCGAAGTCATTTCGAGAAATTGACGTTTTAAGTTTCTGTTTCCAAATTCAAACGGATGTATCTTCCAATAATTGTCAGAAGTTAGAATTTCTTTCAACATTATGAAGCCCTTTTTATATATTTTGACTATGCATCAAAAGCTGAAAATATGTAGTCTCGAAGTCATTTCGAGAAATTGACGTTTTAAGTTTCGGTTTCCAAATTCAAGCGGATGTATCTTCGCCAATAATTGTCAGAAGTTAGAATTTCTTTCAACATTATAAAGCCCTTTTTATATATTTTGATTCTGCATCAAAAGCTGAAAATATGTAGTCTTGAAGTCATTTCGAGAAATTGACGTTTTAAGTTTCTGTTTCCAAATTCAAACGGATGTATCTTCGTCAATAATTGTCAGAAGTTAGAATTTCTTTCAACATTATGAAGCCCTTTTTATATATTTTGACTCTGCATCAAAAGCTGAAAATATGTAGTCTCGAAGTCATTTCGAGAAATTGACGTTTTAAGTTTCTGTTTCCAAATTCAAACGGATGTATCTTCGCCAATAATTGTCAGAAGTCTGAATTTCTTTCAACATTATGAAGCCCTTTTTATATATTTTGATTCTGCATCAAGAGCTGAAAATATGTAGTCGCGAAGTCATTTCGAGAAATTGACGTTTTAAGTTTCGGTTTCCAAATTCAAACGGATGTATCTTCGCCAATAATTGTCAGCAGTTAGAATTTCTTTCAACATTATGAAGCCCTTTTTATATATTTTGACTCTGCGTCAAAAGCTGAAAATATGTAGTCTCGAAGTTATTTCGAGAAATTGACGTTTTAAGTTTCTGTTTCCAAATTCAAACGGATGTATCTTCGCCAATAATTGTCAGAAGTTAGAATTTCTTTCAACATTATGAAGCCCTTTTTATATATTTTGACTATGCATCAAAAGCTGAAAATATGTAGTCTCGAAGTCATTTCGAGAAATTGACGTTTTAAGTTTCTGTTTCCAAATTCAAACGGATGTATCTTCGCCAATAATTGTCAGAAGTTAGAATTTCTTTCAACATTATGAAGCCCTTTTTATATATTTTGATTCTGCTGAAAATATGTAGTCTCGAAGTCATTTCGAGAAATTGACGTTTTAAGTTTCTGTTTCCAAATTCAAACGGATGTATCTTCGCCAATAATTGTCAGAAGTTAGAATTTCTTTCAACATTATGAAGCCGTTTTTATATATTTTGACTCTGCTTCAAAAGCTGAAAATATGTAGTCTAGAAGTCATTTCGAGAAATTGACGTTTTAAGTTTCTGTTTCCAAATTCAAACAGATGTATCTTCGTCAATAATTGTCAGAAGTTAGAATTTCTTTTAACATTATGAAGCCCTTTTTATATATTTTGACTCTGCATCAAAAGCTGAAAATATGTAGTCGCGAAGTCATTTCGAGAAATTGACGTTCTAAGTTTCGGTTTCCAAATTCAAACGGATGTATCTTCGCCAATAATTGTCAGAAGTCAGAATTTCTTTCAACATTATGAAGCCCTTTTTATATATTTTGACTCTGCATCAAAAGCTGAAAATATGTAGTCGCGAAGTCATTTCGAGAAATTGACGTTTTAAGTTTCGGTTTCCAAATTCAAACGGATGTATCTTCGCCAATAATTGTCAGCAGTTAGAATTTCTTTCAACATTATGAGCCCTTTTTATATATTTTGATTCTGCATCAAAAGCTGAAAATATGTAGTCGCGAAGTCATTTCGAGAAATTGACGTTTTAAGTTTCTGTTTCCAAATTCAAACGGATGTATCTTCGCCAATAATTGTCAGAAGTTAGAATTTCTTTCAACATTATGAAGCCCTTTTAATATATTTTGATTCTGCTTCAAAAGCTGAAAATATGTAGTCTCGAAGTCATTTCGAGAAATTGACGTTTTAAGTTTCTGTTTCCAAATTCAAACGGATGTATCTTCCAATAATTGTCAGAAGTTAGAATTTCTTTCAACATTATGAAGCCCTTTTTATATATTTTGACTATGCATCAAAAGCTGAAAATATGTAGTCTCGAAGTCATTTCGAGAAATTGACGTTTTAAGTTTCTGTTTCCAAATTCAAACGGATGTATCTTCGCCAATAATTGTCAGAAGTTAGAATTTCTTTCAACATTATGAAGCCCTTTTTTATATATTTTGATTCTGCATCAAAAGCTGAAAATATGTAGTCTCGAAGTCATTTCGAGAAATTGACGTTTTAAGTTTCTGTTTCCAAATTCAAACGGATGTATCTTCGCCAATAATTGTCAGAAGTTAGAATTTCTTTCAACATTATGAAGCCGTTTTTATATATTTTGACTGTGCATCAAAAGCTGAAAATATGTAGTCTCGAAGTCATTTCGAGAAATCGACGTTTTAAGTTTCTGTTTCCAAATTCAAACGGATGTATCTTCGCCAATAATTGTCAGAAGTTAGAATTTCTTTCAACATTATGAAGCTCTTTTTATATATTTTGATTCTGCATCAAAAGCTGAAAATATGTAGTCTCGAAGTCATTTCGAGAAATTGACGTTCTAAGTTTCTGTTTCCAAATTCAAACGGATGTATCTTCGCCAATAATTGTCAGAAGTCATAATTTCTTTCAACATTATGAAGCCCTTTTTATATATTTTGATTCTGCATCAAAAGCTGAAAATATGTAGTCTCGAAGTCATTTCGAGAAATTGACGTTTTAAGTTTCGGTTTCCAAATTCAAACGGATGTATCTTCGCCAATAATTGTCAGCAGTTAGAATTTCTTTCAACATTATGAGCCCTTTTTATATATTTTGACTCTGCATCAAAAGCTGAAAATATGTAGTCGCGAAGTCATTTCGAGAAATTGACGTTTTAAGTTTCTGTTTCCAAATTCAAACGGATGTATCTTTGCCAATAATTGTCAGAAGTTAGAATTTCTTTCAACATTATGAAGCCCTTTTAATATATTTTGATTCTGCTTCAAAAGCTGAAAATATGTAGTCTCGAAGTCATTTCGAGAAATTGACGTTTTAAGTTTCTGTTTCCAAATTCAAACGGATGTATCTTCGCCAATAATTGTCAGAAGTTGGAATTTCTTTCAACATTATGAAGCCCTTTTTATATATTTTGACTATGCATCAAAAGCTGAAAATATGTAGTCTCGAAGTCATTTCGAGAAATTGACGTTTTAAGTTTTTGTTTCCAAATTCAAACGGATGTATCTTCGCCAATAATTGTCAGAAGTTAGAATTTCTTTCAACATTATGAAGCCCTTTTTATATATTTTGACTGTGCATCAAAAGCTGAAAATATGTAGTCTCGAAGTCATTTCGAGAAATCGACGTTTTAAGTTTCTTTTTCCAAATTCAAACGGATGTATCTTCGCCAATAATTGTCAGAAGTTAGAATTTCTTTCAACATTATGAAGCCCTTTTTATATATTTTGATTCTGCATCAAAAGCTGAAAATATGTAGTCTCGAAGTCATTTCGAGAAATTGACGTTTTAAGTTTCTGTTTCCAAATTCAAACGGATGTATCTTCGCCAATAATTGTCAGAAGTTAGAATTTCTTTCAACATTATGAAGCCCTTTTTATATATTTTAACTCTGCATCAAAAGCTGAAAATATGTAGTCTCGAAGTCATTTCGAGAAATTGACGTTTTAAGTTTCTGTTTCCAAATTCAAACGGATGTATCTTCGCCAATAATTGTCAGAAGTTAGAATTTCTTTCAACATTATGAAGCCCTTTTATATATTTTGATTCTGCATCAAAAGCTGAAAATATGTAGTCTCGAAGTCATTTCGAGAAATTGACGTTTTAAGTTTCTGTTTCCAAATTCAAACGGATGTATCTTCGCCAATAATTGTCAGAAGTTAGAATTTCTTTCAACATTATGAAGCCCTTTTTATATATTTTGACTGTGCATCAAAAGCTGAAAATATGTAGTCTCGAAGTCATTTCGAGAAATCGACGTTTTAAGTTTCTGTTTCCAAATTCAAACGGATGTATCTTCGCCAATAATTGTCAGAAGTTAGAATTTCTTTCAACATTATGAAGCCCTTTTTTATATATTTTGATTCTGCATCAAAAGCTGAAAATATGTAGTCTCGAAGTCATTTCGAGAAATTGACGTTTTAAGTTTCTGTTTCCAAATTCAAACGGATGTATCTTCGCCAATAATTGTCAGAAGTTAGAATTTCTTTCAACATTATGAAGCCCTTTTTATATATTTTAACTCTGCTTCAAAAGCTGAAAATATGTAGTCTCGAAGTCATTTCGAGAAATTGACGTTTTAAGTTTCTGTTTCCAAATTCAAACGGATGTATCTTCGCCAATAATTGTCAGAAGTTAGAATTTCTTTCAACATTATGAAGCCCTTTTTATATATTTTGATTCTGCATCAAAAGCTGAAAATATGTAGTCTCGAAGTCATTTCGAGAAATTGACGTTTTAAGTTTCTGTTTCCAAATTCAAACGGATGTATCTTCGCCAATAATTGTCAGAAGTCAGAATTTCTGTCAACATTATGGAGCCCTTTTTATATATTTTGACTCTGCATTCAAAGCTGAAAATATGTAGTCTCGAAGTCATTTCGAGAAATTGACGTTTTAAGTTTCTGTTTCCAAATTCAAACGGATGTATCTTCGCCAATAATTGTCAGAAGTTAGAATTTCTTTCAACATTATGAAGCCCTTTTTATATATTTTGATTCTGCATCAAAAGCTGAAAATATGTAGTCGCGAAGTCATTTCGCGAAATTGACGTTTTAAGTTTCTGTTTCCAAATTCAACCGGATGTATCTTCGCCAATAATTGTCAGAAGTTAGAATTTCTTTCAACATTATGAAGCCCTTTTTATATATTTTGACTCTGCATCAAAAGCTGAAAATATGTAGTGTCGAAGTCATTTCGAGAAATTGACGTTTTAAGTTTCTGTTTCCAAATTCAAACGGATGTATCTTCGCCAATAATTGTCAGAAGTCAGAATTTCTTTCAACATTATGAAGCCCTTTTTATATATTTTGACTCTGCATCACAAGCTGAAAATATGTAGTCTCGAAATCATTTCGAGAAATCGACGTTTTAAGTTTCTGTTTCCAAATTCAAACGGATGTATCTTCGCCAATAATTGTCAGAAGTCAGAATTTCTTTCAACATTATGAAGCCCTTTTTATATATTTTGACTCTGCATCACAAGCTGAAAATATGTAGTCTCGAAATCATTTCGAGAAATCGACGTTTTAAGTTTCTGTTTCCAAATTCAAACGGATGTATCTTCGCCAATAATTGTCAGAAGTCAGAATTTCTTTCAACATTATGAAGCCCTTTTTATATATTTTGATTCTGCATCAAAAGCTGAAAATATGTAGTCTCGAAATCATTTCGAGAAATCGACGTTTTAAGTTTCTGTTTCCAAATTCAAACGGATGTATCTTCGCCAATAATTGTCAGAAGTTAGAATTTCTTTCAACATTATGAAGCCCTTTTTATATATTTTGACCCTGCATCAAAAGCTGAAAATATGTAGTCGCGAAGTCATTTCGAGAAATTGACGTTTCAAGTTTCTGTTTCCAAATCAAACGGATGTATCTCGTCAATAATGTCAGAAGTTAGAATTTCTTTCAACATTATGAAGCCCTTTTTATATATTTTGACTCTGCATCAAAAGCTGAAAATATGTAGTCTCGAAGTCATTTCGAGAAATTGACGTTTTAAGTTTCTGTTTCCAAATTCAAACAGATGTATCTTCGCCAATAATTGTCAGAAGTTAGAATTTCTTTCAACATTATGAAGCCCTTTTTATATATTTTGACTCTGCATCAAAAGCTGAAAATATGTAGTCTCGAAGTAATTTCGAGAAATTGACGTTTTAAGTTTCTGTTTCCAAATTCAAACGGATGTATCTTCGCCAATAATTGTCAGAAGTTAGAATTTCTTTCAACATTATGAAGCCCTTTTTATATATTTTGATTCTGCATCAAAAGCTGAAAATATGTAGTCTCGAAGTAATTTCGAGAAATCGACGTTTTAAGTTTCTGTTTCCAAATTCAAACGGATGTATCTTCGTCAATAATTGTCAGAAGTTAGAATTTCTTTCAACATTATGAAGCCCTTTTTATATATTTTGATTCTGCATCAAAAGCTGAAAATATGTAGTCTCGAAGTCATTTCGAGAAATTGACGTTTTAAGTTTCTGTTTCCAAATTCAAACGGATGTATATTCGCCAATAATTGTCAGAAGTTAGAATTTCTTTCAACATTATGAAGCCCTTTTTATATATTTTGACTCTGCATCAAAAGCTGAAAATATGTTGTCTCGAAGTCATTTCGAGAAATTGACGTTTTAAGTTTCTGTTTCCAAATTCAAACGGATGTATCTTCGCCAATAATTGTCAGAAATTAGAATTTCTTTCAACATTATGAAGCCCTTTTTATATATTTTGACTCTGCATCAAAAGCTGAAAATATGTAGTCTCGAAATCATTTCGAGAAATCGACGTTTTAAGTTTCTGTTTCCAAATTCAAACGGATGTATCTTCGCCAATAATTGTCAGAAGTTAGAATTTCTTTCAACATTATGAAGCCCTTTTTATATATTTTGATTCTGCATCAAAAGCTGAAAATATGTAGTCTGGAAGTCATTTCGAGAAATTGACGTTTTAAGTTTCTGTTTCCAAATTCAAACGGATGTATCTTCGCCAATAATTGTCAGAAGTTAGAATTTCTTTCAACATTATGAAGCCCTTTTTATATATTTTGTCTCTGCATCAAAAGCTGAAAATATGTAGTCTCGAAGTCATTTCGAGAAATTGACGTTTTAAGTTTCGGTTTCCAAATTCAAACGGATGTATCTTCGCCAATAATTGTCAGAAGTTAGAATTTCTTTCAACATTATGAAGCCCTTTTTATATATTTTGACTCTGCATCAAAAGCTGAAAATATGTAGTCTCGAAGTCATTTCGAGAAATTGACGTTTTAAGTTTCTGTTTCCAAATTCAAACGGATGTATCTTCGCCAATAATTGTCAGAAGTTAGAATTTCTTTCAACATTATGAAGCCCTTTTTATATATTTTGACTCTGCATCAAAAGCTGAAAATATGTAGTCTCGAAGTAATTTCGAGAAATTGACGTTTTAAGTTTCTGTTTCCAAATTCAAACGGATGTATCTTCGCCAATAATTGTCAGAAGTTAGAATTTCTTTCAACATTATGAAGCCCTTTTTATATATTTTGATTCTGCATCAAAAGCTGAAAATATGTAGTCTCGAAGTAATTTCGAGAAATCGACGTTTTAAGTTTCTGTTTCCAAATTCAAACGGATGTATCTTCGTCAATAATTGTCAGAAGTTAGAATTTCTTTCAACATTATGAAGCCCTTTTTATATATTTTGATTCTGCATCAAAAGCTGAAAATATGTAGTCTCGAAGTCATTTCGAGAAATTGACGTTTTAAGTTTCTGTTTCCAAATTCAAACGGATGTATATTCGCCAATAATTGTCAGAAGTTAGAATTTCTTTCAACATTATGAAGCCCTTTTTATATATTTTGACTATGCATCAAAAGCTGAAAATATGTTGTCTCGAAGTCATTTCGAGAAATTGACGTTTTAAGTTTCTGTTTCCAAATTCAAACGGTTGTATCTTCGCCAATAATTGTCAGAAATTAGAATTTCTTTCAACATTATGAAGCCCTTTTTATATATTTTGATTCTGCATCAAAAGCTGAAAATATGTAGTCTCGAAGTCATTTCGAGAAATTGACGTTTTAAGTTTCTGTTTCCAAATTCAAACGGATGTATCTTCGCCAATAATTGTCAGAAGTTAGAATTTCTTTCACATTATGAAGCCGTTTTTATATATTTTGACTCTGCTTCAAAAGCTAAAAATATGTAGTCTAGAAGTCATTTCGAGAAATTGACGTTTTAAGTTTCTGTTTCCAAATTCAAACGGATGTATCTTCGTCAATAATTGTCAGAAGTTAGAATTTCTTTCAACATTATGAAGCCCTTTTTATATATTTTGACTCTGCATCAAAAGCTGAAAATATGTAGTCGCGAAGTCATTTCGAGAAATTGACGTTCTAAGTTTCGGTTTCCAAATTCAAACGGATGTATCTTCGCCAATAATTGTCAGAAGTCAGAATTTCTTTCAACATTATGAAGCCCTTTTTATATATTTTGATTCTGCATCAAAAGCTGAAAATATGTAGTCTCGAAGTAATTTCGAGAAATTGACGTTTTAAGTTTCTGTTTCCAAATTCAAACGGATGTATCTTCGCCAATAATTGTCAGAAGTTAGAATTTCTTTCAACATTATGAAGCCCTTTTTATATATTTTGATTCTGCATCAAAAGCTGAAAATATGTAGTCTCGAAGTCATTTCGAAAAATCGACGTTTTAAGTTTCTGTTTCCATATTCAAACGGATGTATCTTCGCCAATAATTGTCAGAAGTTAGAATTTCTTTCAACATTATGAAGCCTTTTTATATATTTTGACTCTGCTTCAAAAGCTGAAAATATGTAGTCTCGAAGTCATTTCGAGAAATTGACGTTTTAAGTTTCGGTTTCCAAATTCAAACGGATGTATCTTCGCCAATAATTGTCAGAAGTTAGAATTTCTTTCAACATTATGAGCCCTTTTTATATATTTTGATTCTGCATCAAAGCTGAAAATATGTAGTCGCGAAGTCATTTCGAGAAATTGACGTTTTAAGTTTCTGTTTCCAAATTCAAACGGATGTATCTTCGCCAATAATTGTCAGAAGTTAGAATTTCTTTCAACATTATGAAGCCCTTTTTATATATTTTGATTCTGCTTCAAAAGCTGAAAATATGTAGTCTCGAAGTCATTTCGAGAAATTGACGTTTTAAGTTTCTGTTTCCAAATTCAAACGGATGTATCTTCGCCAATAATTGTCAGAAGTTAGAATTTCTTTCAACATTATGAAGCCCTTTTTATATATTTTGACTATGCATCAAAAGCTGAAAATATGTAGTCTCGAAGTCATTTCGAGAAATTGACGTTTTAAGTTTCTGTTTCCAAATTCAAACGGATGTATCTTTGCCAATAATTGTCAGAAGTTAGAATTTCTTTCAACATTATGAAGCCCTTTTTATATATTTTGATTCTGCATCAAAAGCTGAAAATATGTAGTCTCGAAGTCATTTCGAGAAATTGACGTTTTAAGTTTCTGTTTCCAAATTCAAACGGATGTATCTTCGTCAATAATTGTCAGAAGTTAGAATTTCTTTCAACATTATGAAGCCCTTTTTATATATTTTGACTCTGCTTCAAAAGCTGAAAATATGTAGTCTCGAAGTCATTTCGAGAAATTGACGTTTTAAGTTTCTGTTTCCAAATTCAAACGGATGTATCTTCGCCAATAATTGTCAGAAGTTAGAATTTCTTTCAACATTATGAAGCCCTTTTTATATATTTTGACTGTGCATCAAAAGCTGAAAATATGTAGTCTCGAAGTCATTTCGAGAAATTGACGTTTTAAGTTTCTGTTTCCAAATTCAAACGGATGTATGTTCGTCAATAATTGTCAGAAGTTAGAATTTCTTTCAACATTATGAAGCCCTTTTTATATATTTTGATTCTGCATCAAAAGCTGAAAATATGTAGTCTCGAAGTCATTTCGAGAAATTGACGTTTTAAGTTTCTGTTTCCAAATTCAAACGGATGTATCTTCGCCAATAATTGTCAGAAGTTAGAATTTCTTTCAACATTATGAAGCCCTTTTTATATATTTTAACTCTGCTTCAAAAGCTGAAAATATGTAGTCGCGAAGTCATTTCGAGAAATTGACGTTTTAAGTTTCTGTATCCAAATTCAAACGGATGTATGTTCGCCAATAATTGTCAGAAATTAGAATTTCTTTCAACATTATGAAGCCCTTTTTATATATTTTGATTCTGCATCAAAAGCTGAAAATATGTAGTCTCGAAGTCATTTCGAGAAATTGACGTTTTAAGTTTCTGTTTCCAAATTCAAACGGATGTATCTTCGCCAATAATTGTCAGAAGTTAGAATTTCTTTCAACATTATGAAGCCGTTTTTATATATTTTGACTCTGCTTCAAAAGCTAAAAATATGTAGTCTAGAAGTCATTTCGAGAAATTGACGTTTTAAGTTTCTGTTTCCAAATTCAAACGGATGTATCTTCGTCAATAATTGTCAGAAGTTAGAATTTCTTTCAACATTATGAAGCCCTTTTTATATATTTTGACTCTGCATCAAAAGCTGAAAATATGTAGTCTCGAAGTCATTTCGAGAAATTGACGTTCTAAGTTTCGGTTTCCAAATTCAAACGGATGTATCTTCGCCAATAATTGTCAGAAGTCAGAATTTCTTTCAACATTATGAAGCCCTTTTTATATATTTTGATTCTGCATCAAAAGCTGAAAATATGTAGTCTCGAAGTAATTTCGAGAAATTGACGTTTTAAGTTTCTGTTTCCAAATTCAAACGGATGTATCTTCGTCAATAATTGTCAGAAGTTAGAATTTCTTTCAACATTATGAAGCCCTTTTTATATATTTTGATTCTGCATCAAAAGCTGAAAATATGTAGTCTCGAAGTTATTTCGAAAAATCGACGCTTTAAGTTTCTGTTTCCATATTCAAACGGATGTATCTTCGCCAATAATTGTCAGAAGTTAGAATTTCTTTCAACATTATAAAGCCCTTTTTATATATTTTGACTCTGCATCAAAAGCTGAAAATATGTAGTCGCGAAGTCATTTCGAGAAATTGACGTTTTAAGTTTCTGTTTCCAAATTCAAACGGATGTATCTTCGCCAATAATTGTCAGAAGTTAGAATTTCTTTCAACATTATGAAGCCGTTTTTATATATTTTGACTCTGCTTCAAAAGCTGAAAATATGTAGTCTAGAAGTCATTTCGAGAAATTGACGTTTTAAGTTTCTGTTTCCAAATTCAAACGGATGTATCTTCGCCAATAATTGTCAGAAGTTAGAATTTCTTTCAACATTATGAAGCCCTTTTTATATATTTTGATTCTGCATCAAAAGCTGAAAATATGTAGTCTCGAAGTCATTTCGAGAAATTGACGTTTTAAGTTTCTGTTTCCAAATTCAAATGGATGTATCTTCGCCAATAATTGTCAGAAGTTAGAATTTCTTTCAACATTTTGAAGCCCTTTTTATATATTTTGACTCTGCATCAAAAGCTGAAAATATGTAGTTGCGAAGTCATTTCGAGAAATTGACGTTTTAAGTTTCTGTATCCAAATTCAAACGGATGTATCTTCGCCAATAATTGTCAGCAGTTAGAATTTCTTTCAACATTATGAAGCCCTTTTTATATATTTTGATTCTGCATCAAAAGCTGAAAATATGTAGTCTTGAAGTCATTTCGAGAAATTGACGTTTTAAGTTTCTGTTTCCAAATTCAAACGGATGTATCTTCGCCAATAATTGTCAGAAGTTAGTATTTCTTTCAACATTATGAAGCCCTTTTTATATATTTTGACTCTGCATCAAAAGCTGAAAATATGTAGTCTCGAAGTCATTTCGAGAAATTGACGTTTTAAGTTTCGGTTTCCAAATTCAAACAGATGTATCTTCGCCAATAATTGTCAGAAGTTGGAATTTCGTTCAAAATTATGAAGCCCATTTTATATATTTTGACTCTGCATCAAAAGCTGAAAATATGTAGTCTCGAAGTCATTTCGAGAAATTGACGTTTTAAGTTTCTGTTTCCAAATTCAAACGGTTGTATCTTCGCCAATAATTGTCAGAAGTTAGAATTTCTTTCAACATTATGAAGCCCTTTTTATATATTTTGATTCTGCATCAAAAGCTGAAAATATGTAGTCTCGAAGTCATTTCGAGAAATTGACGTTTTAAGTTTCGGTTTCCAAATTCAAACAGATGTATCTTCGCCAATAATTGTCAGAAGTTGGAATTTCGTTCAAAATTATGAAGCCCATTTTATATATTTTGACTCTGCATCAAAACATTATGAAGCCCTTTTTACATATTTTGACTCTGCATCAAAAGCTGAAAATATGTAGTCGCGAAGTCATTTCGAGAAATTGACGTTTTAAGTTTCTGTTTCCAAATTCAAACGGATGTATCTTCGCCAATAATTGTCAGAAGCTAGAATTTCTTTCAACATTATGAAGCCCTTTTTATATATTTTGACCCTGCATCAAAAGCTGAAAATATGTAGTCTCGAAGTCATTTAGAGAAATTGACGTTTTAAGTTTCTGTTTCCAAATTCAAACGGATGTATCTTCGCCAATAATTGTCAGAAGTTAGAATTTCTTTCAACATTATGAAGCCCTTTTTATATATTTTGATTCTGCATCAAAAGCTGAAAATATGTAGTCTCGAAGTCATTTCGCGAAATTGACGTTTTAAGTTTCTGTTTCCAAATTCAAATGGATGTATCTTCGCCAATAATTGTCAGAAGTTAGAATTTCTTTCCACATTATGAAGCCCTTTTTATATATTTTGACTCTGCATCAAAAGCTGAAAATATGTAGTCTCGAAGTCATTTCGAGAAATTGACGTTTTAAGTTTCTGTTTCCAAATTCAAACGGATGTATCTTCGCCAATAATTGTCAGAAGTTAGAATTTCTTTCAACATTATGAAGCCCTTTTTATATATTTTGACTCTGCATCAAAAGCTGAAAATATGTAGTCTCGAAGTCATTTCGAGAAATCGACGTTTAAGTTTCTGTTTCCAAATTCAAACGGATGTATCTTCGCCAATAATTGTCAGAAGTCAGAATTTCTTTCAACATTATGAAGCCCTTTTTTATATATTTTGATTCTGCATCAAAAGCTGAAAATATGTAGTCTCGAAGTCATTTCGAGAAATTGACGTTTTAAGTTTCGGTTTCCAAATTCAAACGGATGTATCTTCGCCAATAATTGTCAGAAGTTAGAATTTCGTTCAAAATTATGAAGCCCATTTTATATATTTTGTCTCTGCATCAAAACATTATGAAGCCCTTTTTATATATTTTGACCCTGCATCAAAAGCTGAAAATATGTAGTCGCGAAGTCATTTCGAGAAATTGACGTTTTAAGTTTCTGTTTCCAAATTCAAACGGATGTATCTTCGCCAATAATTGTCAGAAGTTAGAATTTCTTTCAACATTATGAAGCCCTTTTTATATATTTTGATTCTGCATCAAAAGCTGAAAATATGTAGTCTCGAAGTAATTTCGAGAAATTGACGTTTTAAGTTTCTGTTTCCAAATTCAAACGGATGTATCTTCGCCAATAATTGTCAGAAGTTAGAATTTCTTTCAACATTATGAAGCCCTTTTTATATATTTTGATTCTGCATCAAAAGCTGAAAATATGTAGTCTCGAAGTAATTTCGAGAAATTGACGTTTTAAGTTTCTGTTTCCAAATTCAAACGGATGTATCTTCGTCAATAATTGTCAGAAGTTAGAATTTCTTTCAACATTATGAAGCCCTTTTTATATATTTTGATTCTGCATCAAAAGCTGGAAATATGTAGTCTCGAAGTTATTTCGAAAAATCGACGCTTTAAGTTTCTGTTTTCCATATTCAAACGGATGTATCTTCGCCAATAATTGTCAGAAGTTAGAATTTCTTTCAACATTATGAAGCCTTTTATATATTTTGACTCTGCTTCAAAAGCTGAAAATATGTAGTCTCGAAGTCATTTTGAGAAATTGACGTTTTAAGTTTCTGTTTCCAAATTCAAACGGATGTATATTCGCCAATAATTGTCAGAAGTTAGAATTTCTTTCAACATTATGAAGCCCTTTTTATATATTTTGACTATGCTTCAAAAGCTGAAAATATGTTGTCTCGAAGTCATTTCGAGAAATTGACGTTTTAAGTTTCTGTTTCCAAATTCAAACGGATGTATCTTCGCCAATAATTGTCAGAAGTTAGAATTTCTTTCAACATTATGAAGCCGTTTTTATATATTTTGACTCTGCTTCAAAAGCTAAAAATATGTAGTCTAGAAGTCATTTCGAGAAATTGACGTTTTAAGTTTCTGTTTCCAAATTCAAACGGATGTATCTTCGTCAATAATTGTCAGAAGTTAGAATTTCTTTCAACATTATGAAGCCCTTTTTATATATTTTGACTCTGCATCAAAAGCTGAAAATATGTAGTCGCGAAGTCATTTCGAGAAATTGACGTTCTAAGTTTCGGTTTCCAAATTCAAACGGATGTATCTTCGCCAATAATTGTCAGAAGTCAGAATTTCTTTCAACATTATGAAGCCCTTTTTATATATTTTGACCCTGCATCAAAAGCTGAAAATATGTAGTCTGGAAGTCATTTCGAGAAATTGAGGTTTTAAGTTTCTGTTTCCAAATTCAAACGGATGTATCTTCGCCAATAATTGTCAGAAGTTAGAATTTCTTTCAACATTATGAAGCCCTTTTTTATATATTTTGATTCTGCTTCAAAAGCTGAAAATATGTAGTCTCGAAGTCATTTCGAGAAATTGACGTTTTAAGTTTCTGTTTCCAAATTCAAACTGATGTATCTTCGCCAATAATTGTCAGAAGTTAGAATTTCTTTCAACATTATGAAGCCCTTTTTATATATTTTGACTCTGCATCAAAAGCTGAAAATATGTAGTCTCGAAGTCATTTCGAGAAATTGACGTTTTAAGTTTCTGTTTCCAAATTCAAACGGATGTATCTTCGCCAATAATTGTCAGAAGTTAGAATTTCGTTCAAAATTATGAAGCCCATTTTATATATTTTGTCTCTGCATCAAAACATTATGAAGCCCTTTTTATATATTTTGACCCTGCATCAAAAGCTGAAAATATGTAGTCGCGAAGTCATTTCGAGAAATTGACGTTTTAAGTTTCTGTTTCCAAATTCAAACGGATGTATCTTCGCCAATAATTGTCAGAAGTTAGAATTTCTTTCAACATTATGAAGCCCTTTTTATATATTTTGATTCTGCATCAAAAGCTGAAAATATGTAGTCTCGAAGTAATTTCGAGAAATTGACGTTTTAAGTTTCTGTTTCCAAATTCAAACGGATGTATCTTCGTCAATAATTGTCAGAAGTTAGAATTTCTTTCAACATTATGAAGCCCTTTTTATATATTTTGATTCTGCTTCAAAAGCTGAAAATACTTAGTCTCGAAGTTATTTCGAAAAATCGACGCTTTAAGTTTCTGTTTCCATATTCAAACGGATGTATCTTCGCCAATAATTGTCAGAAGTTAGAATTTCTTTCAACATTATGAAGCCCTTTTTATATATTTTGACTCTGCTTCAAAAGCTGAAAATATGTAGTCTCGAAGTCATTTTGAGAAATTGACGTTTTAAGTTTCTGTTTCCAAATTCAAACGGATGTATATTCGCCAATAATTGTCAGAAGTTAGAATTTCTTTCAACATTATGAAGCCCTTTTTATATATTTTGACTATGCATCAAAAGCTGAAAATATGTTGTCTCGAAGTCATTTCGAGAAATTGACGTTGTTGATGTATCTTCGCCAATAATTGTCAGAAATTAGAATTTCTTTCAACATTATGAAGCCCTTTTTATATATTTTGATTCTGCTGAAAATATGTAGTCTTGAAGTCATTTCGAGAAATTGACGTTTTAAGTTTCTGTTTCCAAATTCAAACGGATGTATCTTCGCCAATAATTGTCAGAAGTTAGAATTTCTTTCAACATTATGAAGCCGTTTTTATATATTTTGACTCTGCTTCAAAAGCTGAAAATATGTAGTCTAGAAGTCATTTCGAGAAATTGACGTTTTAAGTTTCTGTTTCCAAATTCAAACGGATGTATCTTCGTCAATAATTGTCAGAAGTTAGAATTTCTTTCAACATTATGAAGCCCTTTTTATATATTTTGACTCTGCATCAAAAGCTGAAAATATGTAGTCGCGAAGTAATTTCGAGAAATTGACGTTCTAAGTTTCGGTTTCCAAATTCAAACGGATGTATCTTCGCCAATAATTGTCAGAAGTTAGAATTTCTTTCAACATTATGAAGCCCTTTTTATATATTTTGATTCTGCATCAAAAGCTGAAAATATGTAGTCGCGAAGTCATTTCGAGAAATTGACGTTTTAAGTTTCTGTTTCCAAATTCAAACGGATGTATCTTTGCCAATAATTGTCAGAAGTTAGAATTTCTTTCAACATTATGAAGCCCTTTTAATATATTTTGATTCTGCTTCAAAAGCTGAAAATATGTAGTCTCGAAGTCATTTCGAGAAATTGACGTTTTAAGTTTCTGTTTCCAAATTCAAACGGATGTATCTTCGCCAATAATTGTCAGAAGTTAGAATTTCTTTCAACATTATGAAGCCCTTTTTATATATTTTGACTATGCATCAAAAGCTGAAAATATGTAGTCTCGAAGTCATTTCGAGAAATTGACGTTTTAAGTTTCTGTTTCCAAATTCAAACGGATGTATCTTCGCCAATAATTGTCAGAAGTTAGAATTTCTTTCAACATTATGAAGCCCTTTTTATATATTTTGATTCTGCATCAAAAGCTGAAAATATGTAGTCTCGAAGTCATTTCGAGAAATTGACGTTTTAAGTTTCTGTTTCCAAATTCAAACGGATGTATCTTCGCCAATAATTGTCAGAAGTTAGAATTTCTTTCAACATTATGAAGCCGTTTTTATATATTTTGACTCTGCTTCAAAAGCTGAAAATATGTAGTCTAGAAGTCATTTCGAGAAATTGACGTTTTAAGTTTCTGTTTCCAAATTCAAACGGATGTATCTTCGCCAATAATTGTCAGAAGTTAGAATTTCTTTCAACATTATGAAGCCCTTTTTATATATTTTGACTGTGCATCAAAAGCTGAAAATATGTAGTCTCGAAGTCATTTCGAGAAATCGACGTTTTAAGTTTCTGTTTCCAAATTCAAACGGATGTATCTTCGCCAATAATTGTCAGAAGTCAGAATTTCTTTCAACATTATGAAGCCCTTTTTATATATTTTGATTCTGCATCAAAAGCTGAAAATATGTAGTCTCGAAGTCATTTCGAGAAATTGACGTTTTAAGTTTCTGTTTCCAAATTCAAACGGATGTATCTTCGCCAATAATTGTCAGAAGTTAGAATTTCTTTCAACATTATGAAGCCCTTTTTATATATTTTGACTCTGCTTCAAAAGCTGAAAATATGTAGTCTCGAAGTCATTTCGAGAAATTGACGTTTTAAGTTTCTGTATCCAAATTCAAACGGATGTATCTTCGCCAATAATTGTCAGAAGTTAGAATTTCTTTCAACATTATGAAGCCCTTTTTATATATTTTGAATCTGCTTCAAAAGCTGAAAATATGTAGTCTCGAAGTCATTTCGAGAAATTGACGTTTTAAGTTTCTGTTTCCAAATTCAAACGGATGTATCTTCGCCAATAATTGTCAGAAGTTAGTATTTCTTTCAACATTATGAAGCCCTTTTTATATATTTTGATTCTGCATCAAAAGCTGAAAATATGTAGTCTCGAAGTCATTTCGCGAAATTTACGTTTTAAGTTTCTGTTTCCAAATTCAAACGGATGTATCTTCGCCAATAATTGTCAGAAGTTAGAATTTCTTTCAACATTATGAAGCCCTTTTTATATATTTTGACTCTGCATCAAAAGCTGAAAATATGTAGTCTCGAAGTCATTTCGAGAAATTGACGCTTTAAGTTTCTGTTTCCAAATTCAAACGGATGTATCTTCGCCAATAATTGTCAGAAGTTAGAATTTCTTTCAACATTATGAAGCCCTTTTTATATATTTTGACTCTGCATCAAAAGCTGAAAATATGTAGTCTCGAAGTCATTTCGAGAAATTGACGTTTTAAGTTTCTGTTTCCAAATTCAAACGGATGTATCTTCGCCAATAATTGTCAGAAGTTAGAATTTCTTTCAACATTATGAAGCCCTTTTTATATATTTTGACTCTGCATCAAAAGCTGAAAATATGTAGTCTCGAAGTCATTTCGAGAAATTGACGCTTTAAGTTTCTGTTTCCAAATTCAAACGGATGTATCTTCGCCAATAATTGTCAGAAGTTAGAATTTCTTTCAACATTATGAAGCCCTTTTTTATATATTTTGACTCTGCATCAAAAGCTGAAAATATGTAGTCTCGAAGTCATTTCGAGAAATTGACGTTTTAAGTTTCTGTTTCCAAATTCAAACGGATGTATCTTCGCCAATAATTGTCAGAAGTTAGAATTTCTTTCAACATTATCAAGCCCTTTTTATATATTTTGATTCTGCATCAAAAGCTGAAAATATGTAGTCTCGAAGTCATTTCGAGATATTGGCGGTTTAAGTTTCTTTTCCCAAATTCAAACGGATGTATCTTCGCCAATAATTGTCAGAAGTCAGAATTTCTTTCAATATTATGAAGCCCTTTTTATATATTTTGACTCTGCATCAAAAGCTGAAAATATGTTAGAATTTCTTTCAACATTATGAAGCCCTTTTTATATATTTTGATTCTGCATCAAAAGCTGAAAATATGTAGTCTCGAAGTCATTTCGAGAAATTGACGTTTTAAGTTTCTGTTTCCAAATTCAAACGGATGTATCTTCGCCAATAATTGTCAGAAGTTAGAATTTCTTTCAACATTATGAAGCCCTTTTTATATATTTTGACTCTGCATCAAAAGCTGAAAATATGTAGTCTCGAAGTCATTTCGAGAAATTGACGTTTTAAGTTTCTGTTTCCAAATTCAAACGGATGTATCTTCGCCAATAATTGTCAGAAGTTAGAATTTCTTTCAACATTTTGAAGCCCTTTTTTATATATTTTGATTCTGCATCAAAAGCTGAAAATATGTAGTCTCGAAGTTATTTCGAAAAATCGACGCTTTAAGTTTCTGTTTCCATATTCAAACCGATGTATCTTCGCCAATAATTGTCAGAAGTTAGAATTTCTTTCAACATTATGAAGCCCTTTTTATATATTTTGACTCTGCATCAAAAGCTGAAAATATGTTAGAATTTCTTTCAACATTATGAAGCCCTTTTTATATATTTTGATTCTGCATCAAAAGCTGAAAATATGTAGTCTCGAAGTCATTTCGAGAAATTGACGTTTTAAGTTTCTGTTTCCAAATTCAAACGGATGTATCTTCGCCAATAATTGTCAGAAGTTAGAATTTCTTTCAACATTATCACCCCTTTTTCTATATTTTGATTCTGCATCAAAAGCTGAAAATATGTAGTCTCGAAGTCATTTCGAGATATTGGCGGTTTAAGTTTCTTTTCCCAAATTCAAACGGATGTATCTTCGCCAATAATTGTCAGAAGTCAGAATTTCTTTCAATATTATGAAGCCCTTTTTATATATTTTGACTCTGCATCAAAAGCTGAAAATATGTTAGAATTTCTTTCAACATTATGAAGCCCTTTTTATATATTTTGATTCTGCATCAAAAGCTGAAAATATGTAGTCGCGAAGTCATTTCGAGAAATTGACGTTTTAAGTTTCTGTTTCCAAATTTAAACGGATCTATCTTCGCCAATAATTGTCAGAAGTTAGAATTTCTTTCAACATTATGAAGCCCTTTTTATATATTTTGACTCTGCATCAAAAGCTGAAAATATGTAGTCTCAAAGTCATTTCGAGAAATTGACGTTTTAAGTTTCGGTTTCCAAATTCAAACGGATGTATCTTCGCCAATAATTGGCAGAAGTCAGAATTTCTTTCAACATTATGAAGCCCTTTTTATATATTTTGATTCTGCATCAAAAGCTGAAAATATGTAGTCTCGAAGTCATTTCGAGAAATTGACGTTTTAAGTTTCGGTTTCCAAATTTAAACGGATGTATCTTCGCCAATAATTGTCAGAAGTTAGAATTTCTTTCAACATTATGAAGCTCTTTTTATATATTTTGACTGTGCATCAAAAGCTGAAAATATGTAGTCTCGAAGTCATTTCGAGAAATTGACGTTTTAAGTTTCTGTTTCCAAATTCAAACGGATGTATCTTCGCCAATAATTGTCAGAAGTTAGAATTTCTTTCAACATTATGAAGCCCTTTTTTATATATTTTGACTCTGCATCAAAAGCTGAAAATATGTAGTCTTGAAGTCATTTCGAGAAATTGACGCTTTAAGTTTCTGTTTCGAAATTCAAACGGATGTATCTTCGCCAATAATTGTCAGAAGTTAGAATTTCTTTCAACATTATGAAGCCCTTTTTATATATTTTGACTCTGCATCAAAAGCTGAAAATATGTAGTCTCGAAGTCATTTCGAGAAATTGACGTTTTAAGTTTCTGTTTCCAAATTCAAACAAATTCTGCATCAAAAGCTGAAAATATGTAGTCTCGAAGTCATTTCGAGAAATTGACGTTTTAAGTTTCTGTTTCCAAATTCAAACTTATGTATCTTCGCCAATAATTGTCAGAAGTTAGAATTTCTTTCAACATTATGAAGCCCTTTTTATATATTTTGACTCTGCATCAAAAGCTGAAAATATGTAGTCTCGGAGTCGTTTCGAGAAATTGACGTTTTAAGTTTCTGTTTCCAAATTCAAACGGATGTATCTTCGCCAATAATTGTCAGAAGTTAGAATTTCTTTCAACATTATGAAGCCCTTTTTATATATTTTGACTCTGCGTCAAAAGCTGAAAATATGTAGTCTCGAAGTCATTTCGAGAAATCGACGTTTTAAGTTTCTGTTTCCAAATTCAAACGGATGTATCTTCGCCAATAATTGTCAGAAGTTAGAATTTCTTTCAACATTATGAAGCCCTTTATATATATTTTGACTGTGCATCAAAAGCTCAAAATATGTAGTCTCGAAGTCATTTCGAGAAATTGACGTTTTAAGTTTCTGTTTCCAAATTCAAACGGATGTATCTTCGCCAATAATTGTCAGAAGTTAGTATTTCTTTCAACATTATGAAGCCCTTTTTATATATTTTGACCCTGCATCAAAAGCTGAAAATATGTAGTCTCGAAGTCATTTCGAGAAATTGACGTTTTAAGTTTCTGTTTCCAAATTCAAACGGATGTATCTTCGCCAATAATTGTCAGAAGTTAGAATTTCTTTCAACATTATGAAGCCCTTTTTATATATTTTGATTCTGCATCAAAAGCTGAAAATATGTAGTCTCGAAGTCATTTCGAGAAATTGACGTTTTAAGTTTCTGTTTCCAAATTCAAACGGATGTATCTTCGCCAATAATTGTCAGCAGTTAGAATTTCTTTCAACATTATGAAGCCCTTTTTATATATTTTGATTCTGCATCAAAAGCTGAAAATATGTAGTCGTTGAAGTCATTTCGAGTAATTTACGTTTTAAGTTTCTGTTTCCATATTCAAACGGATGTATCTTCGCCAATAATTGTCAGAAGTTAGAATTTCTTTCAACATTATGAAGCCCTTTTTATATATTTTGATTCTGCATCAAATGCTGAAAATATGTAGTCTCAAAGTCATTTCGAGAAATTGACGTTTTAAGTTTCTGTTTCCAAATTCAAACGGATATATCTTCGCCAATAATTGTCAGAAGTTAGAATTTCTTTCAACATTATGAAGCCCTTTTTATATATTTTGACTGTGCATCAAAAGCTGAAAATATGTAGTCTCGAAGTCATTTCGAGAAATCGACGTTTTAAGTTTCTGTTTCCAAATTCAAATGGATGTATCTTCGCCAATAATTATCAGAAGTTAGAATTTCTTTCAACATTATAAAGCCCTTTTTATATATTTTGACTCTGCATCAAAAGCTGAAAATATGTAGTCGCGAAGTCATTTCGAGAAATTGACGTTCTAAGTTTCTGTTTCCAAATTCAAACGGATGTATCTTCGCCAATAATTGGCAGAAGTCAGAATTTCTTTCAACATTATGAAGCCCTTTTTATATATTTTGATTCTGCATCAAAAGCTGAAAATATGTAGTCGCGAAGTCATTTCGAGAAATTGACGTTTTAAGTTTCGGTTTCCAAATTTAAACGGATCTATCTTCGCCAATAATTATCAGAAGTTAGAATTTCTTTCAACATTATAAAGCCCTTTTTATATATTTTGATTCTGCATCAAAAGCTGAAAATATGTAGTCTCGAAGTCATTTCGAGAAATTGACGTTTTAAGTTTCTGTTTCCAAATTCAAACGGATGTATCTTCGCCAATAATTGTCAGCAGTTAGAATTTCTTTCAACATTATGAAGCCCTTTTTATATATTTTGATTCTGCATCGAAAGCTGAAAATATGTAGTCTTGAAGTCATTTCGAGAAATTGACGTTTTAAGTTTCTGTTTCCATATTCAAATGGATGTATCTTCGCCAATAATTGTCAGAAGTTAGAATTTCTTTCAACATTATGAAGCCCTTTTTATATATTTTGACTGTGCATCAAAAGCTGAAAATATGTAGTCTCAAAGTCATTTCGAGAAATTGACGTTTTAAGTTTCTGTTTCCAAATTCAAACGGATGTATCTTCGCCAATAATTGTCAGAAGTTAGAATTTCTTTCAACATTATGAAGCCCTTTTTATATATTTTGACTGTGCATCAAAAGCTGAAAATATGTAGTCTCGAAGTCATTTCGAGAAATTGACGTTTTAAGTTTCGGTTTCCAAATTCAAACGGATGTATCTTCGCCAATAATTGGCAGAAGTCAGAATTTCTTTCAACATTATGAAGCCCTTTTTATATATTTTGATTCTGCATCAAAAGCTGAAAATATGTAGTCGCGAAGTCATTTCGAGAAATTGACGTTTTAAGTTTCGGTTTCCAAATTTAAACGGATCTATCTTCGCCAATAATTGTCAGAAGTTAGAATTTCTTTCAACATTATGAAGCCCTTTTTATATATTTTGATTCTGCATCAAAAGCTGAAAATATGTAGTCTCGAAGTCATTTCGAGAAATTGACGTTTTAAGTTTCTGTTTCCAAATTCAAACGGATGTATCTTCGCCAATAATTGTCAGCAGTTAGAATTTCTTTCAACATTATGAAGCCCTTTTTATATATTTTGATTCTGCATCAAAAGCTGAAAATATGTAGTCTCGAAGTCATTTCGAGAAATTGACGCTTTAAGTTTCTGTTTCCATATTCAAACGGATGTATCTTCGCCAATAATTGTCAGAAGTTAGAATTTCTTTCAACATTATGAAGCCCTTTTTATATATTTTGATTCTGCATCAAAAGCTGAAAATATGTAGTCTCGAAGTCATTTCGAGAAATTGACGTTTTAAGTTTCTGTTTCCAAATTCAAACAAATTCTGCATCAAAAGCTGAAAATATGTAGTCTCGAAGTCATTTCGCGAAATTGACGTTTTAAGTTTCTGTTTCCAAATTCAAACTTATGTATCTTCGCCAATAATTGTCAGAAGTTAGAATTTCTTTCAACATTATGAAGCCCTTTTTATATATTTTGACTCTGCATCAAAAGCTGAAAATATGTAGTCTCGGAGTCATTTCGAGAAATTGACGTTTTAAGTTTCTGTTTCCAAATTCAAACGGATGTATCTTCGCCAATAATTGTCAGAAGTTAGAATTTCTTTCAACATTATGAAGCCCTTTTTATATATTTTGACTCTGCATCAAAAGCTGAAAATATGTAGTCTCGAAGTCATTTCGAGAAATCGACGTTTTAAGTTTCTGTTTCCAAATTCAAACGGATGTATCTTCGCCAATAATTGTCAGAAGTTAGAATTTCTTTCAACATTATGAAGCCCTTTATATATATTTTGACTGTGCATCAAAAGCTCAAAATATGTAGTCTCGAAGTCATTTCGAGAAATTGACGTTTTAAGTTTCTGTTTCCAAATTCAAACGGATGTATCTTCGCCAATAATTGTCAGAAGTTAGTATTTCTTTCAACATTATGAAGCCCTTTTTATATATTTTGACCCTGCATCAAAAGCTGAAAATATGTAGTCTCGAAGTCATTTCGAGAAATTGACGTTTTAAGTTTCTGTTTCCAAATTCAAACGGATGTATCTTCGCCAATAATTGTCAGAAGTTAGAATTTCTTTCAACATTATGAAGCCCTTTTTATATATTTTGATTCTGCATCAAAAGCTGAAAATATGTAGTCTCGAAGTCATTTCGAGAAATTGACGTTTTAAGTTTCTGTTTCCAAATTCAAACGGATGTATCTTCGCCAATAATTGTCAGCAGTTAGAATTTCTTTCAACATTATGAAGCCCTTTTTATATATTTTGATTCTGCATCAAAAGCTGAAAATATGTAGTCTCGAAGTCATTTCGAGAAATTTACGTTTTAAGTTTCTGTTTCCAAATTCAAACGGATGTATCTTCGCCAATAATTGTCAGAAGTTAGAATTTCTTTCAACATTATGAAGCCCTTTTTATATATTTTGATTCTGCATCAAAAGCTGAAAATATGTAGTCTCAAAGTCATTTCGAGAAATTGACGTTTTAAGTTTCTGTTTCCAAATTCAAACGGATGTATCTTCGCCAATAATTGTCAGAAGTTAGAATTTCTTTCAACATTATGAAGCCCTTTTTATATATTTTGACTGTGCATCAAAAGCTGAAAATATGTAGTCTCGAAGTCATTTCGAGAAATCGACGTTTTAAGTTTCTGTTTCCAAATTCAAACGGATGTATCTTCGCCAATAATTATCAGAAGTTAGAATTTCTTTCAACATTATAAAGCCCTTTTTATATATTTTGACTCTGCATCAAAAGCTGAAAATATGTAGTCGCGAAGTCATTTCGAGAAATTGACGTTCTAAGTTTCTGTTTCCAAATTCAAACGGATGTATCTTCGCCAATAATTGGCAGAAGTCAGAATTTCTTTCAACATTATGAAGCCCTTTTTATATATTTTGATTCTGCATCAAAAGCTGAAAATATGTAGTCGCGAAGTCATTTCGAGAAATTGACGTTTTAAGTTTCGGTTTCCAAATTTAAACGGATCTATCTTCGCCAATAATTGTCAGAAGTTAGAATTTCTTTCAACATTATGAAGCCCTTTTTATATATTTTGACTATGCATCAAAAGCTGAAAATATGTAGTCTCGAAGTCATTTCGAGAAATTGACGTTTTAAGTTTCTGTTTCCAAATTCAAACGGATGTATCTTCGCCAATAATTGTCAGCAGTTAGAATTTCTTTCAACATTATGAAGCCCTTTTTATATATTTTGATTCTGCATCAAAAGCTGAAAATATGTAGTCTTGAAGTCATTTCGAGAAATTGACGTTTTAAGTTTCTGTTTCCATATTCAAACGGATGTATCTTCGCCAATAATTGTCAGAAGTTAGAATTTCTTTCAACATTATGAAGCCCTTTTTATATATTTTGATTCTGCTTCAAAAGCTGAAAATATGTAGTCTCGAAGTCATTTCGAGAAATTGACGTTTTAAGTTTCTGTTTCCAAATTCAAACGGATGTATCTTCGCCAATAATTGTCAGAAGTTAGAATTTCTTTCAACATTATGAAGCCCTTTTTATATATTTTGACTGTGCATCAAAAGCTGAAAATATGTAGTCTCGAAGTCATTTCGAGAAATCGACGTTTTAAGTTTCTGTTTCCAAATTCAAACGGATGTATCTTCGCCAATAATTGTCAGAAGTTAGTATTTCTTTCAACATTATGAAGCCCTTTTTATATATTTTGACTATGCATCAAAAGCTGAAAATATGTAGTCTCGAAGTCATTTCGAGAAATTGACGTTTTAAGTTTCTGTTTCCAAATTCAAACGGATGTATCTTCGCCAATAATTGTCAGAAGTTAGAATTTCTTTCAACATTATGAAGCCCTTTTTATATATTTTGATTCTGCATCAAAAGCTGAAAATATGTAGTCTCGAAGTCATTTCGAGATATTGACGTTTTAAGTTTCGGTTTCCAAATTCAAACGGATGTATCTTCGCCAATAATTGTCAGAAGTCAGAATTTCTTTCAACATTATGAAGCCCTTTTTATATATTTTGACTATGCATCAAAAGCTGAAAATATGTAGTCTCGAAGTCATTTCGAGAAATTGCCGTTTTAAGTTTCTGTTTCCAAATTCAAACGGATGTATCTTCGCCAATCATTGTCAGAAGTTAGAATTTCTTTCAACATTATGAAGCCCTTTTTATATATTTTGACTATGCATCAAAAGCTGAAAATATGTAGTCTCGAAGTCATTTCGAGAAATCGACGTTTTAAGTTTCTGTTTCCAAATTCAAACGGATGTATCTTCGCCAATAATTGTCAGAAGTTAGAATTTCTTTCAACATTATGAAGCCCTTTTTATATATTTTGACTGTGCATCAAAAGCTGAAAATATGTAGTCTCGAAGTCATTTCGAGAAATTGACGTTTTAAGTTTCTGTTTCCAAATTCAAACGGATGTATCTTCGCCAATAATTGTCAGAAGTTAGAATTTCTTTCAACATTATGAAGCCCTTTTTATATATTTTGACTCTGCATCAAAAGCTGAAAATATGTAGTCTCGAAGTCATTTCGAGAAATTGACGTTTTAAGTTTTTGTTTCCAAATTCAAACGGATGTATCTTCGCCAATAATTGTCAGAAGTTAGAATTTCTTTCAACATTATGAAGCCCTTTTTATATATTTTGATTCTGCATCAAAAGCTGAAAATATGTAGTCTCGAAGTCATTTCGCGAAATTGACGTTTTAAGTTTCGGTTTCCAAATTCAAACGGATGTATCTTCGCCAATAATTGTCAGAAGTTAGAATTTCTTTCAACATTATGAAGCCCTTTTTATATATTTTGACTCTGCATCAAAAGCTGAAAATATGTAGTCTCGAAGTCATTTCGAGAAATTGACGTTTTAAGTTTCTGTTTCCAAATTCAAACGGATGTATCTTCGCCAATAATTGTCAGAAGTTAGAATTTCTTTCAACATTATGAAGCCCTTTTTATATATTTTGACTCTGCATCAAAAGCTGAAAATATGTAGTCTCGAAGTCATTTCGAGAAATCGACGTTTTAAGTTTCTGTTTCCAAATTCAAACGGATGTATCTTCGCCAATAATTGTCAGAAGTCAGAATTTCTTTCAACATTATGAAGCCCTTTTTATATATTTTGATTCTGCATCAAAAGCTGAAAATATGTAGTCTCGAAGTCATTTCGAGAAATTGACGTTTTAAGTTTCTGTTTCCAAATTCAAACGGATGTATCTTCGCCAATAATTGTCAGAAGTTAGAATTTCGTTCAAAATTATGAAGCCCTTTTTATATATTTTGATTCTGCATCAAAAGCTGAAAATATGTAGTCTCGAAGTCATTTCGAGAAATTGACGTTTTAAGTTTCGGTTTCCAAATTCAACCGGATGTATCTTCGCCAATAATTGTCAGCAGTTAGAATTTCTTTCAACATTATGAAGCCCTTTTTATATATTTTGATTCTGCATCAAAAGCTGAAAATATGTAGTCTCGAAGTCATTTCGAGAAATTGACGTTTAAAGTTTCTGTTTCCAAATTCAAACGGATGTATCTTCGCCAATAATTGTCAGAAGTTAGAATTTCTTTCAACATTATGAAGCCCTTTTTATATATTTTGATTCTGCATCAAAAGCTGAAAATATGTAGTCTCGAAGTCATTTCGCGAAATTGACGTTTTAAGTTTCGGTTTCCAAATTCAAACGGATGTATCTTCGCCAATAATTGTCAGAAGTTAGAATTTCTTTCAACATTATGAAGCCCTTTTTATATATTTTGACTCTGCATCAAAAGCTGAAAATATGTAGTCTCGAAGTCATTTCGAGAAATTGCCGTTTTAAGTTTCTGTTTCCAAATTCAAACGGATGTATCTTCGCCAATAATTGTCAGAAGTTAGAATTTCTTTCAACATTATGAAGCCCTTTTTACATATTTTGACTCTGCATCAAAAGCTGAAAATATGTAGTCTCGAAGTCATTTCGAGAAATCGACGTTTTAAGTCTCTGTTTCCAAATTCAAACGGATGTATCTTCGCCAATAATTGTCAGAAGTTAGAATTTCTTTCAACATTATGAAGCCCTTTTTATATATTTTGATTCTGCATCAAAAGCTGAAAATATGTAGTCTCGAAGTCATTTCGAGAAATTGACGTTTAAAGTTTCTGTTTCCAAATTCAAACGGATGTATCTTCGCCAATAATTGTCAGAAGTTAGAATTTCTTTCAACATTATGAAGCCCTTTTTATATATTTTGATTCTGCATCAAAAGCTGAAAATATGTTGTCTCGAAGTCATTTCGAGAAATTGACGTTTAAAGTTTCGGTTTCCAAATTCAACCGGATGTATCTTCGCCAATAATTGTCAGAAGTTAGAATTTCTTTCAACATTATGAAGCCCTTTTTATATATTTTGACTCTGCATCAAAAGCTGAAAATATGTAGTCTCAAAGTCATTTCGAGAAATTGACGTTTTAAGTTTCTGTTTCCAAATTCAAACGGATGTATCTTCGCCAATAATTGTCAGAAGTTAGAATTTCTTTCAACATTATGAAGCCCTTTTTATATATTTTGACTCTGCATCAAAAGCTGAAAATATGTAGTCGCGAAGTCATTTCGAGAAATTGACGTTTTAAGTTTCGCTTTCCAAATTCAACCGGATGTATCTTCGCCAATAATTGTCAGCAGTTAGAATTTCTTTCAACATTATGAAGCCCTTTTTATATATTTTGATTCTGCATCAAAAGCTGAAAATATGTAGTCTCGAAGTCATTTCGAGAAATTGACGTTTTAAGTTTCTGTTTCCAAATTCAAACGGATGTATCTTCGTCAATAATTGTCAGAAGTTAGAATTTCTTTCAACATTATGAAGCCCTTTTTATATATTTTGATTCTGCATCAAAAGCTGAAAATATGTAGTCTCGAAGTCATTTCGAGAAATTGACGTTTTAAGTTTCTGTTTCCAAATTCAAACGGATGTATCTTCGCCAATAATTGTCAGAAGTTAGAATTTCTTTCAACATTATGAAGCCCTTTTTATATATTTTGACCCTGCATCAAAAGCTGATAATATATAGTCTCGAAGTCATTTCGAGAAATTGACGTTTTAAGTTTCTGTTTCCAAATTCAAACGGATGTATCTTCGCCAATAATTGTCAGAAGTTAGAATTTCTTTCAACATTATGAAGCCCTTTTTATATATTTTGACTATGCATCAAAAGCTGAAAATATGTAGTCTCGAAGTCATTTCGAGAAATTGACGTTTTAAGTTTCTGTTTCCAAATTCAAACGGATGTATCTTCGCCAATAATTGTCAGAAGTTAGAATTTCTTTCAATATTATGAAGCCCTTTTTATATATTTTGACTCTGCATCAAAAGCTGAAAATATGTAGTCTCGAAGTCATTTCGAGAAATTGACGTTTTAAGTTTCTGTTTCCAAATTCAAACGGATGTATCTTCGCCAATAATTATCAGAAGTTAGAATTTCTTTCAACATTATGAAGCCCTTTTTATATATTTTGATTCTGCATCAAAAGCTGAAAATATGTAGTCTCGAAGTCATTTCGAGAAATTGACGTTTTAAGTTTCTGTTTCCAAATTCAAACGGATGTATCTTCGCCAATAATTGTCAGAAGTTCGAATTTCTTTCAACATTATGAAGCCCTTTTTATATATTTTGATTCTGCTGAAAATATGTAGTCTCGAAGTCATTTCGAGAAATTGACGTTTTAAGTTTCTGTTTCCAAATTCAAACGGATTTATCTTCGCCAATAATTGTCAGAAGTTAGAATTTCTTTCAACATTATGAAGCCCTTTTTATATATTTTGACTCTGCATCAAAAGCTGAAAATATGTAGTCGCGAAGTCATTTCGAGAAATTGACGTTTTAAGTTTCTGTTTCCAAATTCAAACGGATGTATCTTCGCCAATAATTGTCAGAAGTTAGAATTTCTTTCAACATTTTGAAGCCCTTTTTATATATTTTGACTCTGCATCAAAAGCTGAAAATATGTGGTCTCGAAGTCATTTCGAGAAATTGACGTTTTAAGTTTCTGTTTCCAAATTCAAACGGATGTATCTTCGCCAATAATTGTCAGAAGTTAGAATTTCTTTCAACATTATGAAGCCCTTTTTATATATTTTGACTCTGCTTCAAAAGCTGAAAATATGTAGTCTAGAAGTCATTTCGAGAAATTGACGTTTTAAGTTTCTGTTTCCAAATACAAACGGATGTATCTTCGCCAATAATTGTCAGAAGTTAGAATTTCTTTCAACATTATGAAGCCCTTTTTATATATTTTGACTGTGCATCAAAAGCTGAAAATATGTAGTCTCGAAGTCATTTCGAGAAATTGACGTTTTAAGTTTCTGTTTCCAAATTCAAACAGATGTATCTTCGCCAATAATTGTCAGAAGTTAGAATTTCTTTCAACATTATGAAGCCCTTTTTATATATTTTGATTCTGCTGAAAATATGTAGTCTCGAAGTCATTTCGAGAAATTGACGTTTTAAGTTTCTGTTTCCAAATTCAAACGGATGTATCTTCGCCAATAATTGTCAGAAGTTAGAATTTCTTTCAACATTATGAAGCCTTTTTATATATTTTGATTCTGCATCAAAAGCTGAAAATATGTAGTCTAGAAGTCATTTCGAGAAATTGACGTTTTAAGTTTCTGTTTCCAAATTCAAACGGATGTATCTTCGCCAATAATTGTCAGAAGTTAGAATTTCTTTTAACATTATGAAGCCCTTTTTATATATTTTGACTCTGCATCAAAAGCTGAAAATATGTAGTCTCGAAGTCATTTCGAGAAATTGACGTTTTAAGTTTCTGTTTCCAAATTCAAACAGATGTATCTTCGCCAATAATTGTCAGAAGTTAGAATTTCTTTCAACATTATGAACCCCTTTTTATATATTTTGATTCTGCATCAAAAGCTGAAAATATGTAGTCTCGAAGTCATTTCGAGAAATTGACGTTTTAAGTTTCTGTTTCCAAATTCAAACGGATGTATCTTAGTCAATAATTGTCAGAAGTTCGAATTTCTTTCAACATTATGAAGCCCTTTTTATGTAGTCTCGAAGTCATTTCGAGAAATTGACGTTTTAAGTTTCTGTTTCCAAATTCAAACGGATTTATCTTCGCCAATAATTGTCAGAAGTTAGAATTTCTTTCAACATTATGAAGCCCTTTTTATATATTTTGACTCTGCATCAAAAGCTGAAAATATGTAGTCGCGAAGTCATTTCGAGAAATTGACGTTTTAAGTTTCTGTTTCCAAATTCAAACGGATGTATCTTTGCCAATAATTGTCAGAAGTTAGAATTTCTTTCAACATTTTGAAGCCCTTTTTATATATTTTGACCCTGCATCAAAAGCTGAAAATATGTGGTCTCGAAGTCATTTCGAGAAATTGACGTTTTAAGTTTCTGTTTCCAAATTCAAACGGATGTATCTTCGCCAATAATTGTCAGAAGTTAGAATTTCTTTCAACATTATGAAGCCCTTTTTATATATTTTGACTCTGCTTCAAAAGCTGAAAATATGTAGTCTAGAAGTCATTTCGAGAAATTGACGTTTTAAGTTTCTGTTTCCAAATTCAAACGGATGTATCTTCGCCAATAATTGTCAGAAGTTAGTATTTCTTTCAACATTATGAAGCCCTTTTTATATATTTTGACCCTGCATCAAAAGCTGAAAATATGTAGTCTCGAAGTCATTTCGAGAAATTGACGTTTTAAGTTTCTGTTTCCAAATTCAAACAGATGTATCTTCGCCAATAATTGTCAGAAGTTAGAATTTCTTTCAACATTATGAAGCCCTTTTTATATATTTTGATTCTGCTGAAAATATGTAGTCTCGAAGTCATTTCGAGAAATTGACGTTTTAAGTTTCTGTTTCCAAATTCAAACGGATGTATCTTCGCCAATAATTGTCAGAAGTTAGAATTTCTTTCAACATTATGAAGCCCTTTTTATATATTTTGACTCTGCTTCAAAAGCTGAAAATATGTAGTCTAGAAGTCATTTCGAGAAATTGACGTTTTAAGTTTCTGTTTCCAAATACAAACGGATGTATCTTCGCCAATAATTGTCAGAAGTTAGTATTTCTTTCAACATTATGAAGCCCTTTTTATATATTTTGACTCTGCATCAAAAGCTGAAAATATGTAGTCTCGAAGTCATTTCGAGAAATTGACGTTTTAAGTTTCTGTTTCCAAATTCAAACAGATGTATCTTCGCCAATAATTGTCAGAAGTTAGAATTTCTTTCAACATTATGAAGCCCTTTTTATATATTTTGATTCTGCATCAAAAGCTGAAAATATGTAGTCTCGAAGTCATTTCGAGAAATTGACGTTTTAAGTTTCGGTTTCCAAATTCAACCGGATGTATCTTCGCCAATAATTGTCAGAAGTTAGTATTTCTTTCAACATTATGAAGCCCTTTTTATATATTTTGACACTGCTTCAAAAGCTGAAAATATGTAGTCTAGAAGTCATTTCGAGAAATTGACGTTTTAAGTTTCGGTTTCCAAATTCAACCGGATGTATCTTCGCCAATAATTGTCAGAAGTTAGAATTTCTTTCAACATTATGAAGCCCTTTTTATATATTTTGATTCTGTATCAAAAGCTAAAAATATGTAGTCTCGAAGTCATTTCGAGAAATTGACGTTTTAAGTTTCTGTTTCCAAATTCAAACGGATGTATCTTCGTCAATAATTGTCAGAAGTTAGAATTTCTTTCAACATTATGAAGCCCTTTTTATATATTTTGATTCTGCATCAAAAGCTGAAAATATGTAGTCTCGAAGTCATTTCGAAAAATCTACGTTTTAAGTTTCTGTTTCCATATTCAAACGGATGTATCTTCGCCAATAATTGTCAGAAGTTGGAATTTCTTTCAACTTTATGAAGCCTTTTTATATATTTTGACCCTGCATCAAAAGCTGAAAATATGTAGTCTCGAAGTCATTTCGAGAAATTGACGTTTTAAGTTTCTGTTTCCAAATACAAACGGATGTATCTTCGCCAATAATTGTCAGAAGTTAGTATTTCTTTCAACATTATGAAGCCCTTTTTATATATTTTGACTCTGCATCAAAAGCTGAAAATATGTAGTCTCGAAGTCATTTCGAGAAATTGACGTTTTAAGTTTCTGTTTCCAAATTCAAACAGATGTATCTTCGCCAATAATTGTCAGAAGTTAGAATTTCTTTCAACATTATGAAGCCCTTTTTATATATTTTGATTCTGCATCAAAAGCTGAAAATATGTAGTCTCGAAGTCATTTCGAGAAATTGACGTTTTAAGTTTCTGTTTCCAAATTCAAACGGATGTATCTTCGCCAATAATTGTCAGAAGTTCGAATTTCTTTCAACATTATGAAGCCCTTTTTATATATTTTGATTCTGCTGAAAATATGTAGTCTCGAAGTCATTTCGAGAAATTGACGTTTTAAGTTTCTGTTTCCAAATTCAAACGGATTTATCTTCGCCAATAATTGTCAGAAGTTAGAATTTCTTTCAACATTATGAAGCCCTTTTTATATATTTTGACTCTGCATCAAAAGCTGAAAATATGTAGTCGCGAAGTCATTTCGAGAAATTGACGTTTTAAGTTTCTGTTTCCAAATTCAAACGGATGTATCTTTGCCAATAATTGTCAGAAGTTAGAATTTCTTTCAACATTTTGAAGCCCTTTTTATATATTTTGACCCTGCATCAAAAGCTGAAAATATGTAGTCTCGAAGTCATTTCGAGAAATTGACGTTTTAAGTTTCTGTTTCCAAATTCAAACGGATGTATCTTCGCCAATAATTGTCAGAAGTTAGAATTTCTTTCAACATTATGAAGCCCTTTTTATATATTTTGACTCTGCTTCAAAAGCTGAAAATATGTAGTCTAGAAGTCATTTCGAGAAATTGACGTTTTAAGTTTCTGTTTCCAAATACAAACGGATGTATCTTCGCCAATAATTGTCAGAAGTTAGTATTTCTTTCAACATTATGAAGCCCTTTTTATATATTTTGACTGTGCATCAAAAGCTGAAAATATGTAGTCTCGAAGTCATTTCGAGAAATTGACGTTTTAAGTTTCTGTTTCCAAATTCAAACAGATGTATCTTCGCCAATAATTGTCAGAAGTTAGAATTTCTTTCAACATTATGAAGCCCTTTTTATATATTTTGATTCTGCTGAAAATATGTAGTCTCGAAGTCATTTCGAGAAATTGACGTTTTAAGTTTCTGTTTCCAAATTCAAACGGATGTATCTTCGCCAATAATTGTCAGAAGTTAGAATTTCTTTCAACATTATGAAGCCCTTTTTATATATTTTGACTCTGCTTCAAAAGCTGAAAATATGTAGTCTAGAAGTCATTTCGAGAAATTGACGTTTTAAGTTTCTGTTTCCAAATACAAACGGATGTATCTTCGCCAATAATTGTCAGAAGTTAGTATTTCTTTCAACATTATGAAGCCCTTTTTATATATTTTGACTCTGCATCAAAAGCTGAAAATATGTAGTCTCGAAGTCATTTCGAGAAATTGACGTTTTAAGTTTCTGTTTCCAAATTCAAACAGATGTATCTTCGCCAATAATTGTCAGAAGTTAGAATTTCTTTCAACATTATGAAGCCCTTTTTATATATTTTGATTCTGCATCAAAGCTGAAAATATGTAGTCTCGAAGTCATTTCGAGAAATTGACGTTTTAAGTTTCGGTTTCCAAATTCAACCGGATGTATCTTCGCCAATAATTGTCAGAAGTTAGTATTTCTTTCAACATTATGAAGCCCTTTTTATATATTTTGACACTGCTTCAAAAGCTGAAAATATGTAGTCTAGAAGTCATTTCGAGAAATTGACGTTTTAAGTTTCGGTTTCCAAATTCAACCGGATGTATCTTCGCCAATAATTGTCAGAAGTTAGAATTTCTTTCAACATTATGAAGCCCTTTTTATATATTTTGATTCTGTATCAAAAGCTAAAAATATGTAGTCTCGAAGTCATTTCGAGAAATTGACGTTTTAAGTTTCTGTTTCCAAATTCAAACGGATGTATCTTCGTCAATAATTGTCAGAAGTTAGAATTTCTTTCAACATTATGAAGCCCTTTTTATATATTTTGATTCTGCATCAAAAGCTGAAAATATGTAGTCTCGAAGTCATTTCGAAAAATCTACGTTTTAAGTTTCTGTTTCCATATTCAAACGGATGTATCTTCGCCAATAATTGTCAGAAGTTGGAATTTCTTTCAACTTTATGAAGCCTTTTTATATATTTTGACCCTGCATCAAAAGCTGAAAATATGTAGTCTCGAAGTCATTTCGAGAAATTGACGTTTTAAGTTTCTGTTTCCAAATTCAAATGGATGTATCTTCGCCAATAATTGTCAGAAGTTCGAATTTCTTTCAACATTATGAAGCCCTTTTTATATATTTTGATTCTGCATCAAAAGCTGAAAATATGTAGTCTCGAAGTCATTTCGAGAAATTGACGTTTTAAGTTTCTGTTTCCATATTCAAACGGATGTATCTTCGTCAATAATTGTCAGAAGTTAGAATTTCTTTCAACATTATGAAGCCCTTTTTATATATTTTGATTCTGCATCAAAAGCTGAAAATATGTAGTCTCGAAGTCATTTCGAGAAATTGACGTTTTAAGTTTCTGTTTCCAAATTCAAACGGATGTATCTTCGCCAATAATTGTCAGAAGTCAGAATTTCTTTCAATATTATGAAGCCCTTTTTATATATTTTGACTCTGCATCAAAAGCTGAAAATATGTAGTCTCGAAGTCATTTCGAGAAACTGACGTTTTAAGTTTCTGTTTCCAAATTTAAATGGATGTATCTTCGCCAATATTATCAGAAGTTAGAATTTCTTTCAACATTATGAAGCCCGTTTTTATATATTTTGATTCTGCATCAAAGCTTAAGGTTCTGTTTCCAAATTCAAACGGATGTATCTTTGCCAATAATTGTCAGAAGTTAGAATTTCTTTCAACATTATGAAGCCCTTTTTATATATTTTGACCCTGCATCAAAAGCTGAAAATATGTAGTCTCGAAGTCATTTCGAGAAATTGACGTTTTAAGTTTCTGTTTCCAAATTCAAACGGATGTATCTTCGCCAATAATTGTCAGAAGTTAGAATTTCTTTCAACATTATGAAGCCCTTTTTATATATTTTGATTCTGCTGAAAATATGTAGTCTCGAAGTCATTTCGAGAAATTGACGTTTTAAGTTTCTGTTTCCAAATTCAAACGGATGTATCTTCGCCAATAATTGTCAGAAGTTAGAATTTCTTTCAACATTATGAAGCCCTTTTTATATATTTTGACTCTGCTTCAAAAGCTGAAAATATGTAGTCTAGAAGTCATTTCGAGAAATTGACGTTTTAAGTTTCTGTTTCCAAATACAAACGGATGTATCTTCGCCAATAATTGTCAGAAGTTAGTATTTCTTTCAACATTATGAAGCCCTTTTTATATATTTTGACTGTGCATCAAAAGCTGAAAATATGTAGTCTCGAAGTCATTTCGAGAAATTGACGTTTTAAGTTTCTGTTTCCAAATTCAAACGGATGTATCTTCGCCAATAATTGTCAGAAGTTAGAATTTCTTTCAACATTATGAAGCCCTTTTTATATATTTTGATTCTGCTGAAAATATGTAGTCTCGAAGTCATTTCGAGAAATTGACGTTTTAAGTTTCTGTTTCCAAATTCAAACGGATGTATCTTCGCCAATAATTGTCAGAAGTCAGAATTTCTTTCAATATTATGAAGCCCTTTTTATATATTTTGACTCTGCATCAAAAGCTGAAAATATTTAGTCTCGAAGTCATTTCGAGAAATTGACGTTTTAAGTTTCTGTTTCCAAATTCAAACGGATGTATCTTCGCCAATAATTATCAGAAGTTAGAATTTCTTTCAACATTATGAAGCCCTTTTTATATATTTTGATTCTGCATCAAAAGCTGAAAATATGTAGTCGCGAAGTCATTTCGAGAAATTGACGTTTTAAGTTTCGGTTTCCAAATTCAAACGGATGTATCTTCGCCAATAATTGGCAGAAGTCAGAATTTCTTTCAACATTATGAAGCCCTTTTTATATATTTTGATTCTGCATCAAAAGCTGAAAATATGTATTCGTGAAGTCATTTCGAGAAATTGACGTTTTAAGTTTCTGTTTCCAAATTCAAACGGATGTATCTTTGCCAATAATTGTCAGAAGTTAGAATTTCTTTCAACATTGCATCAAAAGCTGAAAATATGTAGTCTCGAAGTCATTTCGAGAAATTGACGTTTTAAGTTTCTGTTTCCAAATTCAAACGGATGTATCT
Organism: Drosophila grimshawi; assembly: GCF_018153295.1. Taxonomy (NCBI): domain Eukaryota; kingdom Metazoa; phylum Arthropoda; class Insecta; order Diptera; family Drosophilidae; genus Drosophila; species Drosophila grimshawi. Next base: position 5,652 of record NW_025062752.1, on the reverse strand, counting down.
TCGCCAATAATTGTCAGAAGTTAGAATTTCTTTCAACATTATGAAGCCCTTTTTATATATTTTGACTAAGCATCAAAAGCTGAAAATATGTAGTCTCGAAGTCATTTCGAGAAATTGACGTTTTAAGTTTCTGTTTCCAAATTCAAACGGATGTATCTTCGCCAATAATTGTCAGAAGTTAGAATTTCTTTCAACATTATGAAGCCCTTTTTATATATTTTGATTCTGCTGAAAATATGTAGTCTCGAAGTCATTTCGAGAAATTGACGTTTTAAGTTTCTGTTTCCAAATTCAAACGGATGTATCTTCGCCAATAATTGTCAGAAGTTAGAATTTCTTTCAACATTATGAAGCCCTTTTTATATATTTTGACTGTGCATCAAAAGCTGAAAATATGTAGTCTCGAAGTCATTTCGAGAAATCGACGTTTTAGGTTTCTGTTTCCAAATTCAAACGGATGTATCTTCGCCAATAATTGTCAGAAAGTTAGTATTTCTTTCAACATTATGAAGCCCGTTTTTATATATTTTGACCCTGCATCAAAAGCTGAAAAATATGTAGTTCTCGAAGTCATTTCGAGAAATTGACGTTTTAAGTTTCTGTTTCCAAATTCAAACGGATGTATCTTCGCTAATAATTGTCAGAAGTTAGTATTTCTTTCAACATTATGAAGCCCTTTTTATATATTTTGACCGTGCATCAAAAGCTGAAAATATGTAGTCTCGAAGTCATTTCGAGAAATTGACGTTTTAAGTTTCTGTTTCCAAATTCAAACGGATGTATCTTCGCCAATAATTGTCAGAAGTTAGAATTTCTTTCAACATTATGAAGCCCTTTTTATATATTTTGACTCTGCATCAAAAGCTGAAAATATGTAGTCGCGAAGTCATTTCGAGAAATCGACGTTTTAAGTTTCTGTTTCCAAATTCAAACAGATGTATCTTCGCCAATAATTGTCAGAAGTTAGAATTTCTTTCAACATTATGAAGCCCTTTTTATATATTTTGACTCTGCATCAAAAGCTGAAAATATGTAGTCTCGAAGTCATTTCGAGAAATTGACGTTTTAAGTTTCTGTTTCCAAATTCAAACGGATGTATCTCCGCCAATAATTGTCAGAAGTTAGAATTTCTTTCAACATTATGAAGCCCGTTTTTATATATTTTGACTCTGCATCAAAAGCTGAAAATATGTAGTCTCGAAGTCATTTCGAGAAATCGACGTTTTAAGTTTCTGTTTCCAAATTCAAACGGATGTATCTTCGCCAATAATTGTCAGAAGTCAGAATTTCTTTCAACATTATGAAGCCCTTTTTATATATTTTGATTCTGGATCAAAAGCTGAAAATATGTAGTCTCGAAGTCATTTCGAGAAATTGACGTTTTAAGTTTCGGTTTCCAAATTCAAACGGATGTATCTTCGCCAATAATTGTCAGAAGTTAGAATTTCGTTCAAAATTATGAAGCCCATTTTATATATTTTGACTCTGCATCAAAAGCTGAAAATATGTAGTCGCGAAGTCATTTCGAGAAATTGACGTTTTAAGTTTCTGTTTCCAAATTCAAACGGATGTATCTTCGCCAATAATTGTCAGAAGTTAGAATTTCTTTCAACATTATGAAGCCCTTTTTATATATTTTGACTCTGCATCAAAAGCTGAAAATATGTAGTCTCGAAGTCATTTCGAGAAATTGACGTTTAAAGTTTCTGTTTCCAAATTCAAACGGATGTATCTTCGCCAATAATTGTCAGAAGTTAGAATTTCTTTCAACATTATGAAGCCCTTTTTATATATTTTGACTCTGCATCAAAAGCTGAAAATATGTAGTCGTGAAGTCATTTCGAGAAATTGACGTTTTAAGTTTCGGTTTCCAAATTCAAACGGATGTATCTTCGCCAATAATTGTCAGAAGTTAGAATTTCGTTCAAAATTATGAAGCCCATTTTATATATTTTGACTCTGCATCAAAAGCTGAAAATATGTAGTCGCGAAGTCATTTCGAGAAATTGACGTTTTAAGTTTCTGTTTCCAAATTCAAACGGATGTATCTTCGCCAATAATTGTCAGAAGTTAGAATTTCTTTCAACATTATGAAGCCCTTTTTATATATTTTGACTCTGCATCAAAAGCTGAAAATATGTAGTCTCGAAGTCATTTCGAGAAATTGACGTTTAAGTTTCTGTTTCCAAATTCAAACGGATGTATCTTCGCCAATAATTGTCAGAAGTTAGAATTTCTTTCAACATTATGAAGCCCTTTTTATATATTTTGACTCTGCATCAAAAGCTGAAAATATGTAGTCTCGAAGTCATTTCGAGAAATCGACGTTTTAAGTTTCTGTTTCCAAATTCAAACGGATGTATCTTCGCCAATAATTGTCAGAAGTCAGAATTTCTTTCAACATTATGAAGCCCTTTTTATATATTTTGACTCTGCATCAAAAGCTGAAAATATGTAGTCTCGAAGTCATTTCCGAGAAATCGACGTTTTAAGTTTCTGTTTCCAAATTCAAACGGATGTATCTTCGCCAATAATTGTCAGAAGTCAGAATTTCTTTCAACATTATGAAGCCCTTTTTATATATTTTGATTCTGCATCAAAAGCTGAAAATATGTAGTCGCGAAGTCATTTCGAGAAATTGACGTTTTAAGTTTCGGTTTCCAAATTCAACCGGATGTATCTTCGCCAATAATTGTCAGAAGTTAGAATTTCTTTCAACATTATGAAGCCCTTTTTATATATTTTGATTCTGCATCAAAAGCTGAAAATATGTAGTCTCGAAGTCATTTCGAGAAATTGACGTTTTAAGTTTCTGTTTCCAAATTCAAACGGATGTATCTTCGTCAATAATTGTCAGAAGTTAGAATTTCTTTCAACATTATGAAGCCCTTTTTATATATTTTGATTCTGCATCAAAAGCTGAAAATATGTAGTCTCGAAGTCATTTCGAGAAATTGACGTTTTAAGTTTCGGTTTCCAAATTCAAACGGATGTATCTTCGCCAATAATTGTCAGAAGTTAGAATTTCGTTCAATATTATGAAGCCCATCTTATATATTTTGACTCTGCATCAAAAGCTGAAAATATGTAGTCTCGAAGTCATTTCGAGAAATTGACGTTTTAAGTTTCTGTTTCCAAATTCAAACGGATGTATCTTCGCCAATAATTGTCAGAAGTTAGAATTTCTTTCAACATTATGAAGCCCTTTTTATATATTTTGATTCTGCATCAAAAGCTGAAAATATGTAGTCTCGAAGTCATTTCGAGAAATCGACGTTTTAAGTTTGTGTTTCCAAATTCAAACGGATGTATCTTCGCCAATAATTGTCAGAAGTTAGAATTTCTTTCAACATTATGAAGCCCTTTTTATATATTTTGACTCTGCATCAAAAGCTGAAAATATGTAGTCTCGAAGTCATTTCGAGAAATTGACGTATTAAGTTTCTGTTTCCAAATTCAAACGGATGTATCTTCGCCAATAATTGACAGAAGTTAGAATTTCTTTCAACATTATGAAGCCCTTTTTATATATTTTGATTCTGCTGAAAATATGTAGTCTCGAAGTCATTTCGAGAAATTGACGTTTTAAGTTTCTGTTTCCAAATTCAAACGGATGTATCTTCGCCAATAATTGCCAGAAGTTAGAATTTCTTTCAACATTATGAAGCCCTTTTTATATATTTTGATTCTGCATCAAAAGCTAAAAATATGTAGTCTCGAAGTCATTTCGAGAAATTGACGTTTTAAGTTTCTGTTTCCAAATTCAAACGGATGTATCTTCGCCAATAATTGACAGAAGTTAGAATTTCTTTCAACATTATGAAGCCCTTTTTATATATTTTGATTCTACATCAAAAGCTGAAAATATGTAGTCTCGAAGTCATTTCGCGAAATTGACGTTTTAAGTTTCTGTTTCCAAATTCAAACGGATGTATCTTCGCCAATAATTGTCAGAAGTTAGAATTTCTTTCAACATTATGAAGCCCTTTTTATATATTTTGACTCTGCATCAAAAGCTGAAAATATGTAGTCTCGAAGTCATTTCGAAAAATCGACGTTTTAAGTCTCTGTTTCCAAATTCAAACGGATGTATCTTCGCCAATAATTGTCAGAAGTTAGAATTTCTTTCAACATTATGAAGCCCTTTTATATATTTTGATTCTGCTTCAAAAGCTGAAAATATGTAGTCTCGAAGTCATTTCGAGAAATTGACGTTTTAAGTTTCTGTTTCCAAATTCAAACGGATGTATCTTCGCCAATAATTGTCAGAAGTTAGAATTTCTTTCAACATTATGAAGCCCTTTTTTATATATTTTGACTCTGCATCAAAAGCTGAAAATATGTAGTCTCGAAGTCATTTCGAGAAATTGACGTTTTAAGTTTCTGTTTCCAAATTCAAACGGATGTATCTTCGCCAATAATTGTCAGAAGTTAGAATTTCTTTCAACATTATGAAGCCCTTTTTATATATTTTTGACTATGCATCAAAAGCTGAAAATATGTAGTCTCGAAGTCATTTCGAGAAATTGACGTTTTAAGTTTCTGTTTCAAATTCAAACGGATGTATCTTCGCCAATAATTGTCAGAAGTTAGAATTTCGTTCAAAATTATGAAGCCCTTTTTATATATTTTGACTCTGCATCAAAAGCTGAAAATATGTAGTCTCGAAGTCATTTCGAGAAATTGACGTTTTAAGTTTCTGTTTCCAAATTCAAACGGATGTATCTTCGTCAATAATTGTCAGAAGTTAGAATTTCTTTCAACATTATGAAGCCCTTTTTATATATTTTGATTCTGCATCAAAAGCTGAAAATATGTAGTCTCGAAGTCATTTCGAAAAATCGACGTTTTAAGTTTCTGTTTCCATATTCAAACGGATGTATCTTCGCCAATAATTGTCAGAAGTTAGAATTTCTTTCAACATTATGAAGCCCTTTTTATATATTTTGATTCTGCTTCAAAAGCTGAAAATATGTAGTCTCGAAGTCATTTCGAGAAATTGACGTTTTAAGTTTCTGTTTCCAAATTCAAACGGATGTATCTTCGCCAATAATTGTCAGAAGTTAGAATTTCTTTCAACATTATGAAGCCCTTTTTATATATTTTGACTCTGCATCAAAAGCTGAAAATATGTAGTCTCGAAGTCATTTCGAGAAATCGACGTTTTAAGTTTCTGTTTCCAAATTCAAACATATGTATCTTCGCCAATAATTGTCGGAAGTCAGAATTTCTTTCAACATTATGAAGCCCTTTTTTATATATTTTGATTCTGCATCAAAAGCTGAAAATATGTAGTCTCGAAGTCATTTCGAGAAATTGACGTTTTAAAATTCGGTTTCCAAATTCAAACGGATGTATCTTCGTCAATAATTGTCAGAAGTTAGAATTTCGTTCAAAATTATGAAGCCCATTTTATATATTTTGACTCTGCATCAAAAGCTGAAAATATGTAGTCGCGAAGTCATTTCGAGAAATTGACGTTTTAAGTTTCGGTTTCCAAATTCAACCGGATGTATCTTCGCCAATAATTGTCAGAAGTTAGAATTTCTTTCAACATTATGAAGCCCTTTTTATATATTTTGATTCTGTATCAAAGCTGAAAATATGTAGTCTCGAAGTCATTTCGAGAAATTGACGTTTTAAGTTTCTGTT